>NC_092014.1:24684057-24916556 GCF_042242105.1 Pempheris klunzingeri | reverse complement strand
AAAGTGATCAGTCACTGTTTCCCAGCAGGTCTGGAGGTGGATGAGGCAAAAAAGAGGCAGTTTTGCGTCTGCTCCCAAAACGGCCATTTCCTTGACCCCGGGGTCAGCGTTTTTGGCCAATCCCCCCTCCTCCACTGTTTTGGCTGCCACTTGCTTTCTGGCCGACTTACCACATTAAAAGTGATCAGTCACTGTTTCCCAGCAGGTCTGGAGGTGGATGAGGCAAAAAAGAGGCAGTTTTGCGTCCGCTCCCAAAACGGCCATTTCCTTGACCCCGGGGTCAGCGTTTTTGGCCAATCCCCCCTCCTCCACTGTTTTGGCTGCCACTTGCTTTCTGGCCGACTTACCACATTAAAAGTGATCAGTCACTGTTTCCCAGCAGGTCTGGAGGTGGATGAGGCAAAAAAGAGGCAGTTTTGCGTCCGCTCCCAAAACGGCCATTTCCTTGACCCCGGGGTCAGCGTTTTTGGCCAATCCCCCCTCCTCCACTGTTTTGGCTGCCACTTGCTTTCTGGCCGACTTACCACATTAAAAGTGATCAGTCACTGTTTCCCAGCAGGTCTGGAGGTGGATGAGGCAAAAAAGAGGCAGTTTTGCGTCCGCTCCCAAAACGGCCATTTCCTTGACCCCGGGGTCAGCGTTTTTGGCCAATCCCCCCTCCTCCACTGTTTTGGCTGCCACTTGCTTTCTGGCCGACTTACCACATTAAAAGTGATCAGTCACTGTTTCCCAGCAGGTCTGGAGGTGGATGAGGCAAAAAAGAGGCAGTTTTGCGTCCGCTCCCAAAACGGCCATTTCCTTGACCCCGGGGTCAGCGTTTTTGGCCAATCCCCCCTCCTCCACTGTTTTGGCTGCCACTTGCTTTCTGGCCGACTTACCACATTAAAAGTGATCAGTCACTGTTTCCCAGCAGGTCTGGAGGTGGATGAGGCAAAAAAGAGGCAGTTTTGCGTCCGCTCCCAAAACGGCCATTTCCTTGACCCCGGGGTCAGCGTTTTTGGCCAATCCCCCCTCCTCCACTGTTTTGGCTGCCACTTGCTTTCTGGCCGACTTACCACATTAAAAGTGATCAGTCACTGTTTCCCAGCAGGTCTGGAGGTGGATGAGGCAAAAAAGAGGCAGTTTTGCGTCCGCTCCCAAAACGGCCATTTCCTTGACCCCGGGGTCAGCGTTTTTGGCCAATCCCCCCTCCTCCACTGTTTTGGCTGCCACTTGCTTTCTGGCCGACTTACCACATTAAAAGTGATCAGTCACTGTTTCCCAGCAGGTCTGGAGGTGGATGAGGCAAAAAAGAGGCAGTTTTGCGTCCGCTCCCAAAACGGCCATTTCCTTGACCCCGGGGTCAGCGTTTTTGGCCAATCCCCCCTCCTCCACTGTTTTGGCTGCCACTTGCTTTCTGGCCGACTTACCACATTAAAAGTGATCAGTCACTGTTTCCCAGCAGGTCTGGAGGTGGATGAGGCAAAAAAGAGGCAGTTTTGCGTCCGCTCCCAAAACGGCCATTTCCTTGACCCCGGGGTCAGCGTTTTTGGCCAATCCCCCCTCCTCCACTGTTTTGGCTGCCACTTGCTTTCTGGCCGACTTACCACATTAAAAGTGATCAGTCACTGTTTCCCAGCAGGTCTGGAGGTGGATGAGGCAAAAAAGAGGCAGTTTTGCGTCCGCTCCCAAAACGGCCATTTCCTTGACCCCGGGGTCAGCGTTTTTGGCCAATCCCCCCTCCTCCACTGTTTTGGCTGCCACTTGCTTTCTGGCCGACTTACCACATTAAAAGTGATCAGTCACTGTTTCCCAGCAGGTCTGGAGGTGGATGAGGCAAAAAAGAGGCAGTTTTGCGTCCGCTCCCAAAACGGCCATTTCCTTGACCCCGGGGTCAGCGTTTTTGGCCAATCCCCCCTCCTCCACTGTTTTGGCTGCCACTTGCTTTCTGGCCGACTTACCACATTAAAAGTGATCAGTCACTGTTTCCCAGCAGGTCTGGAGGTGGATGAGGCAAAAAAGAGGCAGTTTTGCGTCCGCTCCCAAAACGGCCATTTCCTTGACCCCGGGGTCAGCGTTTTTGGCCAATCCCCCCTCCTCCACTGTTTTGGCTGCCACTTGCTTTCTGGCCGACTTACCACATTAAAAGTGATCAGTCACTGTTTCCCAGCAGGTCTGGAGGTGGATGAGGCAAAAAAGAGGCAGTTTTGCGTCCGCTCCCAAAACGGCCATTTCCTTGACCCCGGGGTCAGCGTTTTTGGCCAATCCCCCCTCCTCCACTGTTTTGGCTGCCACTTGCTTTCTGGCCGACTTACCACATTAAAAGTGATCAGTCACTGTTTCCCAGCAGGTCTGGAGGTGGATGAGGCAAAAAAGAGGCAGTTTTGCGTCCGCTCCCAAAACGGCCATTTCCTTGACCCCGGGGTCAGCGTTTTTGGCCAATCCCCCCTCCTCCACTGTTTTGGCTGCCACTTGCTTTCTGGCCGACTTACCACATTAAAAGTGATCAGTCACTGTTTCCCAGCAGGTCTGGAGGTGGATGAGGCAAAAAAGAGGCAGTTTTGCGTCCGCTCCCAAAACGGCCATTTCCTTGACCCCGGGGTCAGCGTTTTTGGCCAATCCCCCCTCCTCCACTGTTTTGGCTGCCACTTGCTTTCTGGCCGACTTACCACATTAAAAGTGATCAGTCACTGTTTCCCAGCAGGTCTGGAGGTGGATGAGGCAAAAAAGAGGCAGTTTTGCGTCCGCTCCCAAAACGGCCATTTCCTTGACCCCGGGGTCAGCGTTTTTGGCCAATCCCCCCTCCTCCACTGTTTTGGCTGCCACTTGCTTTCTGGCCGACTTACCACATTAAAAGTGATCAGTCACTGTTTCCCAGCAGGTCTGGAGGTGGATGAGGCAAAAAAGAGGCAGTTTTGCGTCCGCTCCCAAAACGGCCATTTCCTTGACCCCGGGGTCAGCGTTTTTGGCCAATCCCCCCTCCTCCACTGTTTTGGCTGCCACTTGCTTTCTGGCCGACTTACCACATTAAAAGTGATCAGTCACTGTTTCCCAGCAGGTCTGGAGGTGGATGAGGCAAAAAAGAGGCAGTTTTGCGTCCGCTCCCAAAACGGCCATTTCCTTGACCCCGGGGTCAGCGTTTTTGGCCAATCCCCCCTCCTCCACTGTTTTGGCTGCCACTTGCTTTCTGGCCGACTTACCACATTAAAAGTGATCAGTCACTGTTTCCCAGCAGGTCTGGAGGTGGATGAGGCAAAAAAGAGGCAGTTTTGCGTCCGCTCCCAAAACGGCCATTTCCTTGACCCCGGGGTCAGCGTTTTTGGCCAATCCCCCCTCCTCCACTGTTTTGGCTGCCACTTGCTTTCTGGCCGACTTACCACATTAAAAGTGATCAGTCACTGTTTCCCAGCAGGTCTGGAGGTGGATGAGGCAAAAAAGAGGCAGTTTTGCGTCCGCTCCCAAAACGGCCATTTCCTTGACCCCGGGGTCAGCGTTTTTGGCCAATCCCCCCTCCTCCACTGTTTTGGCTGCCACTTGCTTTCTGGCCGACTTACCACATTAAAAGTGATCAGTCACTGTTTCCCAGCAGGTCTGGAGGTGGATGAGGCAAAAAAGAGGCAGTTTTGCGTCCGCTCCCAAAACGGCCATTTCCTTGACCCCGGGGTCAGCGTTTTTGGCCAATCCCCCCTCCTCCACTGTTTTGGCTGCCACTTGCTTTCTGGCCGACTTACCACATTAAAAGTGATCAGTCACTGTTTCCCAGCAGGTCTGGAGGTGGATGAGGCAAAAAAGAGGCAGTTTTGCGTCCGCTCCCAAAACGGCCATTTCCTTGACCCCGGGGTCAGCGTTTTTGGCCAATCCCCCCTCCTCCACTGTTTTGGCTGCCACTTGCTTTCTGGCCGACTTACCACATTAAAAGTGATCAGTCACTGTTTCCCAGCAGGTCTGGAGGTGGATGAGGCAAAAAAGAGGCAGTTTTGCGTCCGCTCCCAAAACGGCCATTTCCTTGACCCCGGGGTCAGCGTTTTTGGCCAATCCCCCCTCCTCCACTGTTTTGGCTGCCACTTGCTTTCTGGCCGACTTACCACATTAAAAGTGATCAGTCACTGTTTCCCAGCAGGTCTGGAGGTGGATGAGGCAAAAAAGAGGCAGTTTTGCGTCCGCTCCCAAAACGGCCATTTCCTTGACCCCGGGGTCAGCGTTTTTGGCCAATCCCCCCTCCTCCACTGTTTTGGCTGCCACTTGCTTTCTGGCCGACTTACCACATTAAAAGTGATCAGTCACTGTTTCCCAGCAGGTCTGGAGGTGGATGAGGCAAAAAAGAGGCAGTTTTGCGTCCGCTCCCAAAACGGCCATTTCCTTGACCCCGGGGTCAGCGTTTTTGGCCAATCCCCCCTCCTCCACTGTTTTGGCTGCCACTTGCTTTCTGGCCGACTTACCACATTAAAAGTGATCAGTCACTGTTTCCCAGCAGGTCTGGAGGTGGATGAGGCAAAAAAGAGGCAGTTTTGCGTCCGCTCCCAAAACGGCCATTTCCTTGACCCCGGGGTCAGCGTTTTTGGCCAATCCCCCCTCCTCCACTGTTTTGGCTGCCACTTGCTTTCTGGCCGACTTACCACATTAAAAGTGATCAGTCACTGTTTCCCAGCAGGTCTGGAGGTGGATGAGGCAAAAAAGAGGCAGTTTTGCGTCCGCTCCCAAAACGGCCATTTCCTTGACCCGGAAGCGTTTTTGGCCAATCCCCCCTCCTCCACTGTTTTGGCTGCCACTTGCTTTCTGGCCGACTTACCACATTAAAAGTGATCAGTCACTGTTTCCCAGCAGGTCTGGAGGTGGATGAGGCAAAAAAGAGGCAGTTTTGCGTCCGCTCCCAAAACGGCCATTTCCTTGACCCCGGGGTCAGCGTTTTTGGCCAATCCCCCCTCCTCCACTGTTTTGGCTGCCACTTGCTTTCTGGCCGACTTACCACATTAAAAGTGATCAGTCACTGTTTCCCAGCAGGTCTGGAGGTGGATGAGGCAAAAAAGAGGCAGTTTTGCGTCCGCTCCCAAAACGGCCATTTCCTTGACCCCGGGGTCAGCGTTTTTGGCCAATCCCCCCTCCTCCACTGTTTTGGCTGCCACTTGCTTTCTGGCCGACTTACCACATTAAAAGTGATCAGTCACTGTTTCCCAGCAGGTCTGGAGGTGGATGAGGCAAAAAAGAGGCAGTTTTGCGTCCGCTCCCAAAACGGCCATTTCCTTGACCCCGGGGTCAGCGTTTTTGGCCAATCCCCCCTCCTCCACTGTTTTGGCTGCCACTTGCTTTCTGGCCGACTTACCACATTAAAAGTGATCAGTCACTGTTTCCCAGCAGGTCTGGAGGTGGATGAGGCAAAAAAGAGGCAGTTTTGCGTCCGCTCCCAAAACGGCCATTTCCTTGACCCCGGGGTCAGCGTTTTTGGCCAATCCCCCCTCCTCCACTGTTTTGGCTGCCACTTGCTTTCTGGCCGACTTACCACATTAAAAGTGATCAGTCACTGTTTCCCAGCAGGTCTGGAGGTGGATGAGGCAAAAAAGAGGCAGTTTTGCGTCCGCTCCCAAAACGGCCATTTCCTTGACCCCGGGGTCAGCGTTTTTGGCCAATCCCCCCTCCTCCACTGTTTTGGCTGCCACTTGCTTTCTGGCCGACTTACCACATTAAAAGTGATCAGTCACTGTTTCCCAGCAGGTCTGGAGGTGGATGAGGCAAAAAAGAGGCAGTTTTGCGTCCGCTCCCAAAACGGCCATTTCCTTGACCCCGGGGTCAGCGTTTTTGGCCAATCCCCCCTCCTCCACTGTTTTGGCTGCCACTTGCTTTCTGGCCGACTTACCACATTAAAAGTGATCAGTCACTGTTTCCCAGCAGGTCTGGAGGTGGATGAGGCAAAAAAGAGGCAGTTTTGCGTCCGCTCCCAAAACGGCCATTTCCTTGACCCCGGGGTCAGCGTTTTTGGCCAATCCCCCCTCCTCCACTGTTTTGGCTGCCACTTGCTTTCTGGCCGACTTACCACATTAAAAGTGATCAGTCACTGTTTCCCAGCAGGTCTGGAGGTGGATGAGGCAAAAAAGAGGCAGTTTTGCGTCCGCTCCCAAAACGGCCATTTCCTTGACCCCGGGGTCAGCGTTTTTGGCCAATCCCCCCTCCTCCACTGTTTTGGCTGCCACTTGCTTTCTGGCCGACTTACCACATTAAAAGTGATCAGTCACTGTTTCCCAGCAGGTCTGGAGGTGGATGAGGCAAAAAAGAGGCAGTTTTGCGTCCGCTCCCAAAACGGCCATTTCCTTGACCCCGGGGTCAGCGTTTTTGGCCAATCCCCCCTCCTCCACTGTTTTGGCTGCCACTTGCTTTCTGGCCGACTTACCACATTAAAAGTGATCAGTCACTGTTTCCCAGCAGGTCTGGAGGTGGATGAGGCAAAAAAGAGGCAGTTTTGCGTCCGCTCCCAAAACGGCCATTTCCTTGACCCCGGGGTCAGCGTTTTTGGCCAATCCCCCCTCCTCCACTGTTTTGGCTGCCACTTGCTTTCTGGCCGACTTACCACATTAAAAGTGATCAGTCACTGTTTCCCAGCAGGTCTGGAGGTGGATGAGGCAAAAAAGAGGCAGTTTTGCGTCCGCTCCCAAAACGGCCATTTCCTTGACCCCGGGGTCAGCGTTTTTGGCCAATCCCCCCTCCTCCACTGTTTTGGCTGCCACTTGCTTTCTGGCCGACTTACCACATTAAAAGTGATCAGTCACTGTTTCCCAGCAGGTCTGGAGGTGGATGAGGCAAAAAAGAGGCAGTTTTGCGTCCGCTCCCAAAACGGCCATTTCCTTGACCCCGGGGTCAGCGTTTTTGGCCAATCCCCCCTCCTCCACTGTTTTGGCTGCCACTTGCTTTCTGGCCGACTTACCACATTAAAAGTGATCAGTCACTGTTTCCCAGCAGGTCTGGAGGTGGATGAGGCAAAAAAGAGGCAGTTTTGCGTCCGCTCCCAAAACGGCCATTTCCTTGACCCCGGGGTCAGCGTTTTTGGCCAATCCCCCCTCCTCCACTGTTTTGGCTGCCACTTGCTTTCTGGCCGACTTACCACATTAAAAGTGATCAGTCACTGTTTCCCAGCAGGTCTGGAGGTGGATGAGGCAAAAAAGAGGCAGTTTTGCGTCCGCTCCCAAAACGGCCATTTCCTTGACCCCGGGGTCAGCGTTTTTGGCCAATCCCCCCTCCTCCACTGTTTTGGCTGCCACTTGCTTTCTGGCCGACTTACCACATTAAAAGTGATCAGTCACTGTTTCCCAGCAGGTCTGGAGGTGGATGAGGCAAAAAAGAGGCAGTTTTGCGTCCGCTCCCAAAACGGCCATTTCCTTGACCCCGGGGTCAGCGTTTTTGGCCAATCCCCCCTCCTCCACTGTTTTGGCTGCCACTTGCTTTCTGGCCGACTTACCACATTAAAAGTGATCAGTCACTGTTTCCCAGCAGGTCTGGAGGTGGATGAGGCAAAAAAGAGGCAGTTTTGCGTCTGCTCCCAAAACGGCCATTTCCTTGACGCAAGCGTTTTTGGCCAATCCCCCTCCTCCACTGTTTTGGCTGCCACTTGCTTTCTGACCGACTTACCACATTAAAAGTGATCAGTCACTGTTTCCCAGCAGGTCTGGAGGTGGATGAGGCAAAAAAGAGGCAGTTTTGCGTCTGCTCCCAAAACGGCCATTTCCTTGACCCGGGTCAGCGTTTTTGGCCAATCCCCCCTCCTCCACTGTTTTGGCTGCCACTTGCTTTCTGACCGACTTACCACATTAAAAGTGATCAGTCACTGTTTCCCAGCAGGTCTGGAGGTGGATGAGGCAAAAAAGAGGCAGTTTTGCGTCTGCTCCCAAAACGGCCATTTCCTTGACGCAAGCGTTTTTGGCCAATCCCCCCTCCTCCACTGTTTTGGCTGCCACTTGCTTTCTGGCCGACTTACCACATTAAAAGTGATCAGTCACTGTTTCCCAGCAGGTCTGGAGGTGGATGAGGCAAAAAAGAGGCAGTTTTGCGTCCGCTCCCAAAACGGCCATTTCCTTGACCCCGGGGTCAGCGTTTTTGGCCAATCCCCCTCCTCCACTGTTTTGGCTGCCACTTGCTTTCTGGCCGACTTACCACATTAAAAGTGATCAGTCACTGTTTCCCAGCAGGTCTGGAGGTGGATGAGGCAAAAAAGAGGCAGTTTTGCGTCCGCTCCCAAAACGGCCATTTCCTTGACCCCGGGGTCAGCGTTTTTGGCCAATCCCCCCTCCTCCACTGTTTTGGCTGCCACTTGCTTTCTGGCCGACTTACCACATTAAAAGTGATCAGTCACTGTTTCCCAGCAGGTCTGGAGGTGGATGAGGCAAAAAAGAGGCAGTTTTGCGTCTGCTCCCAAAACGGCCATTTCCTTGACCCCGGGGTCAGCGTTTTTGGCCAATCCCCCCTCCTCCACTGTTTTGGCTGCCACTTGCTTTCTGGCCGACTTACCACATTAAAAGTGATCAGTCACTGTTTCCCAGCAGGTCTGGAGGTGGATGAGGCAAAAAAGAGGCAGTTTTGCGTCCGCTCCCAAAACGGCCATTTCCTTGACCCCGGGGTCAGCGTTTTTGGCCAATCCCCCCTCCTCCACTGTTTTGGCTGCCACTTGCTTTCTGGCCGACTTACCACATTAAAAGTGATCAGTCACTGTTTCCCAGCAGGTCTGGAGGTGGATGAGGCAAAAAAGAGGCAGTTTTGCGTCCGCTCCCAAAACGGCCATTTCCTTGACCCCGGGGTCAGCGTTTTTGGCCAATCCCCCCTCCTCCACTGTTTTGGCTGCCACTTGCTTTCTGGCCGACTTACCACATTAAAAGTGATCAGTCACTGTTTCCCAGCAGGTCTGGAGGTGGATGAGGCAAAAAAGAGGCAGTTTTGCGTCTGCTCCCAAAACGGCCATTTCCTTGACGCAAGCGTTTTTGGCCAATCCCCCCTCCTCCACTGTTTTGGCTGCCACTTGCTTTCTGGCCGACTTACCACATTAAAAGTGATCAGTCACTGTTTCCCAGCAGGTCTGGAGGTGGATGAGGCAAAAAGGAGGCAGTTTTGCGTCTGCTCCCAAAACGGCCATTTCCTTGACCCCGGGGTCAGCGTTTTTGGCCAATCCCCCCTCCTCCACTGTTTTGGCTGCCACTTGCTTTCTGGCCGACTTACCACATTAAAAGTGATCAGTCACTGTTTCCCAGCAGGTCTGGAGGTGGATGAGGCAAAAAAGAGGCAGTTTTGCGTCTGCTCCCAAAACGGCCATTTCCTTGACCCCGGGGTCAGCGTTTTTGGCCAATCCCCCCTCCTCCACTGTTTTGGCTGCCACTTGCTTTCTGGCCGACTTACCACATTAAAAGTGATCAGTCACTGTTTCCCAGCAGGTCTGGAGGTGGATGAGGCAAAAAGGAGGCAGTTTTGCGTCTGCTCCCAAAACGGCCATTTCCTTGACGGCAAGCGTTTTTGGCCAATCCCCCCTCCTCCACTGTTTTGGCTGCCACTTGCTTTCTGACCGACTTACCACATTAAAAGTGATCAGTCACTGTTTCCCAGCAGGTCTGGAGGTGGATGAGGCAAAAAAGAGGCAGTTTTGCGTCCGCTCCCAAAACGGCCATTTCCTTGACCAAGCGTTTTTGGCCAATCCCCCCTCCTCCACTGTTTTGGCTGCCACTTGCTTTCTGGCCGACTTACCACATTAAAAGTGATCAGTCACTGTTTCCCAGCAGGTCTGGAGGTGGATGAGGCAAAAAGGAGGCAGTTTTGCGTCTGCTCCCAAAACGGCCATTTCCTTGAGCAAGCGTTTTTGGCCAATCCCCCCTCCTCCACTGTTTTGGCTGCCACTTGCTTTCTGACCGACTTACCACATTAAAAGTGATCAGTCACTGTTTCCCAGCAGGTCTGGAGGTGGATGAGGCAAAAAAGAGGCAGTTTTGCGTCCGCTCCCAAAACGGCCATTTCCTTGACCCCGGGGTCAGCGTTTTTGGCCAATCCCCCCTCCTCCACTGTTTTGGCTGCCACTTGCTTTCTGGCCGACTTACCACATTAAAAGTGATCAGTCACTGTTTCCCAGCAGGTCTGGAGGTGGATGAGGCAAAAAAGAGGCAGTTTTGCGTCTGCTCCCAAAACGGCCATTTCCTTGACCGAAGCGTTTTTGGCCAATCCCCCCTCCTCCACTGTTTTGGCTGCCACTTGCTTTCTGACCGACTTACCACATTAAAAGTGATCAGTCACTGTTTCCCAGCAGGTCTGGAGGTGGATGAGGCAAAAAAGAGGCAGTTTTGCGTCCGCTCCCAAAACGGCCATTTCCTTGACCCCGGGGTCAGCGTTTTTGGCCAATCCCCCCTCCTCCACTGTTTTGGCTGCCACTTGCTTTCTGGCCGACTTACCACATTAAAAGTGATCAGTCACTGTTTCCCAGCAGGTCTGGAGGTGGATGAGGCAAAAAAGAGGCAGTTTTGCGTCCGCTCCCAAAACGGCCATTTCCTTGACCCCGGGGTCAGCGTTTTTGGCCAATCCCCCCTCCTCCACTGTTTTGGCTGCCACTTGCTTTCTGGCCGACTTACCACATTAAAAGTGATCAGTCACTGTTTCCCAGCAGGTCTGGAGGTGGATGAGGCAAAAAAGAGGCAGTTTTGCGTCCGCTCCCAAAACGGCCATTTCCTTGACCCCGGGGTCAGCGTTTTTGGCCAATCCCCCCTCCTCCACTGTTTTGGCTGCCACTTGCTTTCTGGCCGACTTACCACATTAAAAGTGATCAGTCACTGTTTCCCAGCAGGTCTGGAGGTGGATGAGGCAAAAAAGAGGCAGTTTTGCGTCCGCTCCCAAAACGGCCATTTCCTTGACCCCGGGGTCAGCGTTTTTGGCCAATCCCCCCTCCTCCACTGTTTTGGCTGCCACTTGCTTTCTGGCCGACTTACCACATTAAAAGTGATCAGTCACTGTTTCCCAGCAGGTCTGGAGGTGGATGAGGCAAAAAAGAGGCAGTTTTGCGTCCGCTCCCAAAACGGCCATTTCCTTGACCCCGGGGTCAGCGTTTTTGGCCAATCCCCCCTCCTCCACTGTTTTGGCTGCCACTTGCTTTCTGGCCGACTTACCACATTAAAAGTGATCAGTCACTGTTTCCCAGCAGGTCTGGAGGTGGATGAGGCAAAAAAGAGGCAGTTTTGCGTCCGCTCCCAAAACGGCCATTTCCTTGACCCCGGGGTCAGCGTTTTTGGCCAATCCCCCCTCCTCCACTGTTTTGGCTGCCACTTGCTTTCTGGCCGACTTACCACATTAAAAGTGATCAGTCACTGTTTCCCAGCAGGTCTGGAGGTGGATGAGGCAAAAAAGAGGCAGTTTTGCGTCCGCTCCCAAAACGGCCATTTCCTTGACCCCGGGGTCAGCGTTTTTGGCCAATCCCCCCTCCTCCACTGTTTTGGCTGCCACTTGCTTTCTGGCCGACTTACCACATTAAAAGTGATCAGTCACTGTTTCCCAGCAGGTCTGGAGGTGGATGAGGCAAAAAAGAGGCAGTTTTGCGTCCGCTCCCAAAACGGCCATTTCCTTGACCCCGGGGTCAGCGTTTTTGGCCAATCCCCCCTCCTCCACTGTTTTGGCTGCCACTTGCTTTCTGGCCGACTTACCACATTAAAAGTGATCAGTCACTGTTTCCCAGCAGGTCTGGAGGTGGATGAGGCAAAAAAGAGGCAGTTTTGCGTCTGCTCCCAAAACGGCCATTTCCTTGAGCAAGCGTTTTTGGCCAATCCCCCCTCCTCCACTGTTTTGGCTGCCACTTGCTTTCTGACCGACTTACCACATTAAAAGTGATCAGTCACTGTTTCCCAGCAGGTCTGGAGGTGGATGAGGCAAAAAAGAGGCAGTTTTGCGTCTGCTCCCAAAACGGCCATTTCCTTGAGCAAGCGTTTTTGGCCAATCCCCCCTCCTCCACTGTTTTGGCTGCCACTTGCTTTCTGGCCGACTTACCACATTAAAAGTGATCAGTCACTGTTTCCCAGCAGGTCTGGAGGTGGATGAGGCAAAAAAGAGGCAGTTTTGCGTCCGCTCCCAAAACGGCCATTTCCTTGACCCCGGGGTCAGCGTTTTTGGCCAATCCCCCCTCCTCCACTGTTTTGGCTGCCACTTGCTTTCTGGCCGACTTACCAAATTAAAAGTGATCAGTCACTGTTTCCCAGCAGGTCTGGAGGTGGATGAGGCAAAAAAGAGGCAGTTTTGCGTCTGCTCCTAAAACGGCCATTTCCTTGAGCAAGCGTTTTTGGCCAATCCCCCCTCCTCCACTGTTTTGGCTGCCACTTGCTTTCTGACCGACTTACCACATTAAAAGTGATCAGTCACTGTTTCCCAGCAGGTCTGGAGGTGGATGAGGCAAAAAAGAGGCAGTTTTGCGTCTGCTCCCAAAACGGCCATTTCCTTGAGCAAGCGTTTTTGGCCAATCCCCCCTCCTCCACTGTTTTGGCTGCCACTTGCTTTCTGGCCGACTTACCACATTAAAAGTGATCAGTCACTGTTTCCCAGCAGGTCTGGAGGTGGATGAGGCAAAAAAGAGGCAGTTTTGCGTCCGCTCCCAAAACGGCCATTTCCTTGACCCCGGGGTCAGCGTTTTTGGCCAATCCCCCCTCCTCCACTGTTTTGGCTGCCACTTGCTTTCTGGCCGACTTACCACATTAAAAGTGATCAGTCACTGTTTCCCAGCAGGTCTGGAGGTGGATGAGGCAAAAAAGAGGCAGTTTTGCGTCCGCTCCCAAAACGGCCATTTCCTTGACCCCGGGGTCAGCGTTTTTGGCCAATCCCCCCTCCTCCACTGTTTTGGCTGCCACTTGCTTTCTGGCCGACTTACCACATTAAAAGTGATCAGTCACTGTTTCCCAGCAGGTCTGGAGGTGGATGAGGCAAAAAAGAGGCAGTTTTGCGTCCGCTCCCAAAACGGCCATTTCCTTGACCCCGGGGTCAGCGTTTTTGGCCAATCCCCCCTCCTCCACTGTTTTGGCTGCCACTTGCTTTCTGGCCGACTTACCACATTAAAAGTGATCAGTCACTGTTTCCCAGCAGGTCTGGAGGTGGATGAGGCAAAAAAGAGGCAGTTTTGCGTCCGCTCCCAAAACGGCCATTTCCTTGACCCCGGGGTCAGCGTTTTTGGCCAATCCCCCCTCCTCCACTGTTTTGGCTGCCACTTGCTTTCTGGCCGACTTACCACATTAAAAGTGATCAGTCACTGTTTCCCAGCAGGTCTGGAGGTGGATGAGGCAAAAAAGAGGCAGTTTTGCGTCCTGCTCCCAAAACGGCCATTTCCTTGACCCGGGTCAGCGTTTTTGGCCAATCCCCCCTCCTCCACTGTTTTGGCTGCCACTTGCTTTCTGACCGACTTACCACATTAAAAGTGATCAGTCACTGTTTCCCAGCAGGTCTGGAGGTGGATGAGGCAAAAAAGAGGCAGTTTTGCGTCCGCTCCCAAAACGGCCATTTCCTTGACCCCGGGGTCAGCGTTTTTGGCCAATCCCCCCTCCTCCACTGTTTTGGCTGCCACTTGCTTTCTGGCCGACTTACCACATTAAAAGTGATCAGTCACTGTTTCCCAGCAGGTCTGGAGGTGGATGAGGCAAAAAAGAGGCAGTTTTGCGTCCGCTCCCAAAACGGCCATTTCCTTGACCCCGGGGTCAGCGTTTTTGGCCAATCCCCCCTCCTCCACTGTTTTGGCTGCCACTTGCTTTCTGGCCGACTTACCACATTAAAAGTGATCAGTCACTGTTTCCCAGCAGGTCTGGAGGTGGATGAGGCAAAAAAGAGGCAGTTTTGCGTCCGCTCCCAAAACGGCCATTTCCTTGACCCCGGGGTCAGCGTTTTTGGCCAATCCCCCCTCCTCCACTGTTTTGGCTGCCACTTGCTTTCTGGCCGACTTACCACATTAAAAGTGATCAGTCACTGTTTCCCAGCAGGTCTGGAGGTGGATGAGGCAAAAAAGAGGCAGTTTTGCGTCCGCTAAACGGCCATTTCCTTGACCCCGGGGTCAGCGTTTTTGGCCAATCCCCCCTCCTCCACTGTTTTGGCTGCCACTTGCTTTCTGGCCGACTTACCACATTAAAAGTGATCAGTCACTGTTTCCCAGCAGGTCTGGAGGTGGATGAGGCAAAAAAGAGGCAGTTTTGCGTCCGCTCCCAAAACGGCCATTTCCTTGACCCCGGGGTCAGCGTTTTTGGCCAATCCCCCCTCCTCCACTGTTTTGGCTGCCACTTGCTTTCTGGCCGACTTACCACATTAAAAGTGATCAGTCACTGTTTCCCAGCAGGTCTGGAGGTGGATGAGGCAAAAAAGAGGCAGTTTTGCGTCCGCTCCCAAAACGGCCATTTCCTTGACCCCGGGGTCAGCGTTTTTGGCCAATCCCCCCTCCTCCACTGTTTTGGCTGCCACTTGCTTTCTGGCCGACTTACCACATTAAAAGTGATCAGTCACTGTTTCCCAGCAGGTCTGGAGGTGGATGAGGCAAAAAAGAGGCAGTTTTGCGTCCGCTCCCAAAACGGCCATTTCCTTGACCCCGGGGTCAGCGTTTTTGGCCAATCCCCCCTCCTCCACTGTTTTGGCTGCCACTTGCTTTCTGGCCGACTTACCACATTAAAAGTGATCAGTCACTGTTTCCCAGCAGGTCTGGAGGTGGATGAGGCAAAAAAGAGGCAGTTTTGCGTCCGCTCCCAAAACGGCCATTTCCTTGACCCCGGGGTCAGCGTTTTTGGCCAATCCCCCCTCCTCCACTGTTTTGGCTGCCACTTGCTTTCTGGCCGACTTACCACATTAAAAGTGATCAGTCACTGTTTCCCAGCAGGTCTGGAGGTGGATGAGGCAAAAAAGAGGCAGTTTTGCGTCCGCTCCCAAAACGGCCATTTCCTTGACCCCGGGGTCAGCGTTTTTGGCCAATCCCCCCTCCTCCACTGTTTTGGCTGCCACTTGCTTTCTGGCCGACTTACCACATTAAAAGTGATCAGTCACTGTTTCCCAGCAGGTCTGGAGGTGGATGAGGCAAAAAAGAGGCAGTTTTGCGTCTGCTCCCAAAACGGCCATTTCCTTGAGCAAGCGTTTTTGGCCAATCCCCCCTCCTCCACTGTTTTGGCTGCCACTTGCTTTCTGACCGACTTACCACATTAAAAGTGATCAGTCACTGTTTCCCAGCAGGTCTGGAGGTGGATGAGGCAAAAAAGAGGCAGTTTTGCGTCTGCTCCCAAAACGGCCATTTCCTTGAGCAAGCGTTTTTGGCCAATCCCCCCTCCTCCACTGTTTTGGCTGCCACTTGCTTTCTGGCCGACTTACCACATTAAAAGTGATCAGTCACTGTTTCCCAGCAGGTCTGGAGGTGGATGAGGCAAAAAAGAGGCAGTTTTGCGTCCGCTCCCAAAACGGCCATTTCCTTGACCCCGGGGTCAGCGTTTTTGGCCAATCCCCCCTCCTCCACTGTTTTGGCTGCCACTTGCTTTCTGGCCGACTTACCACATTAAAAGTGATCAGTCACTGTTTCCCAGCAGGTCTGGAGGTGGATGAGGCAAAAAAGAGGCAGTTTTGCGTCTGCTCCCAAAACGGCCATTTCCTTGAGCAAGCGTTTTTGGCCAATCCCCCCTCCTCCACTGTTTTGGCTGCCACTTGCTTTCTGGCCGACTTACCACATTAAAAGTGATCAGTCACTGTTTCCCAGCAGGTCTGGAGGTGGATGAGGCAAAAAAGAGGCAGTTTTGCGTCTGCTCCTAAAACGGCCATTTCCTTGACGCAAGCGTTTTTGGCCAATCCCCCCTCCTCCACTGTTTTGGCTGCCACTTGCTTTCTGACCGACTTACCACATTAAAAGTGATCAGTCACTGTTTCCCAGCAGGTCTGGAGGTGGATGAGGCAAAAAAGAGGCAGTTTTGCGTCCTGCTCCCAAAACGGCCATTTCCTTGACCCGGGTCAGCGTTTTTGGCCAATCCCCCCTCCTCCACTGTTTTGGCTGCCACTTGCTTTCTGGCCGACTTACCACATTAAAAGTGATCAGTCACTGTTTCCCAGCAGGTCTGGAGGTGGATGAGGCAAAAAAGAGGCAGTTTTGCGTCCGCTCCCAAAACGGCCATTTCCTTGACCCCGGGGTCAGCGTTTTTGGCCAATCCCCCCTCCTCCACTGTTTTGGCTGCCACTTGCTTTCTGGCCGACTTACCACATTAAAAGTGATCAGTCACTGTTTCCCAGCAGGTCTGGAGGTGGATGAGGCAAAAAAGAGGCAGTTTTGCGTCCGCTCCCAAAACGGCCATTTCCTTGACCCCGGGGTCAGCGTTTTTGGCCAATCCCCCCTCCTCCACTGTTTTGGCTGCCACTTGCTTTCTGGCCGACTTACCACATTAAAAGTGATCAGTCACTGTTTCCCAGCAGGTCTGGAGGTGGATGAGGCAAAAAAGAGGCAGTTTTGCGTCCGCTCCCAAAACGGCCATTTCCTTGACCCGCAGCGTTTTTGGCCAATCCCCCCTCCTCCACTGTTTTGGCTGCCACTTGCTTTCTGGCCGACTTACCACATTAAAAGTGATCAGTCACTGTTTCCCAGCAGGTCTGGAGGTGGATGAGGCAAAAAAGAGGCAGTTTTGCGTCTGCTCCCAAAACGGCCATTTCCTTGACCGGCAGCGTTTTTGGCCAATCCCCCCTCCTCCACTGTTTTGGCTGCCACTTGCTTTCTGGCCGACTTACCACATTAAAAGTGATCAGTCACTGTTTCCCAGCAGGTCTGGAGGTGGATGAGGCAAAAAAGAGGCAGTTTTGCGTCTGCTCCCAAAACGGCCATTTCCTTGACCCGGGTCAAGCGTTTTTGGCCAATCCCCCCTCCTCCACTGTTTTGGCTGCCACTTGCTTTCTGGCCGACTTACCACATTAAAAGTGATCAGTCACTGTTTCCCAGCAGGTCTGGAGGTGGATGAGGCAAAAAAGAGGCAGTTTTGCGTCCGCTCCCAAAACGGCCATTTCCTTGACCCCGGGGTCAGCGTTTTTGGCCAATCCCCCCTCCTCCACTGTTTTGGCTGCCACTTGCTTTCTGGCCGACTTACCACATTAAAAGTGATCAGTCACTGTTTCCCAGCAGGTCTGGAGGTGGATGAGGCAAAAAAGAGGCAGTTTTGCGTCCGCTCCCAAAACGGCCATTTCCTTGACCCCGGGGTCAGCGTTTTTGGCCAATCCCCCCTCCTCCACTGTTTTGGCTGCCACTTGCTTTCTGGCCGACTTACCACATTAAAAGTGATCAGTCACTGTTTCCCAGCAGGTCTGGAGGTGGATGAGGCAAAAAAGAGGCAGTTTTGCGTCCGCTCCCAAAACGGCCATTTCCTTGACCCCGGGGTCAGCGTTTTTGGCCAATCCCCCCTCCTCCACTGTTTTGGCTGCCACTTGCTTTCTGGCCGACTTACCACATTAAAAGTGATCAGTCACTGTTTCCCAGCAGGTCTGGAGGTGGATGAGGCAAAAAAGAGGCAGTTTTGCGTCCGCTCCCAAAACGGCCATTTCCTTGACCCCGGGGTCAGCGTTTTTGGCCAATCCCCCCTCCTCCACTGTTTTGGCTGCCACTTGCTTTCTGGCCGACTTACCACATTAAAAGTGATCAGTCACTGTTTCCCAGCAGGTCTGGAGGTGGATGAGGCAAAAAAGAGGCAGTTTTGCGTCCGCTCCCAAAACGGCCATTTCCTTGACCCCGGGGTCAGCGTTTTTGGCCAATCCCCCCTCCTCCACTGTTTTGGCTGCCACTTGCTTTCTGGCCGACTTACCACATTAAAAGTGATCAGTCACTGTTTCCCAGCAGGTCTGGAGGTGGATGAGGCAAAAAAGAGGCAGTTTTGCGTCCGCTCCCAAAACGGCCATTTCCTTGACCCCGGGGTCAGCGTTTTTGGCCAATCCCCCCTCCTCCACTGTTTTGGCTGCCACTTGCTTTCTGGCCGACTTACCACATTAAAAGTGATCAGTCACTGTTTCCCAGCAGGTCTGGAGGTGGATGAGGCAAAAAAGAGGCAGTTTTGCGTCCGCTCCCAAAACGGCCATTTCCTTGACCCCGGGGTCAGCGTTTTTGGCCAATCCCCCCTCCTCCACTGTTTTGGCTGCCACTTGCTTTCTGGCCGACTTACCACATTAAAAGTGATCAGTCACTGTTTCCCAGCAGGTCTGGAGGTGGATGAGGCAAAAAAGAGGCAGTTTTGCGTCCGCTCCCAAAACGGCCATTTCCTTGACCCCGGGGTCAGCGTTTTTGGCCAATCCCCCCTCCTCCACTGTTTTGGCTGCCACTTGCTTTCTGGCCGACTTACCACATTAAAAGTGATCAGTCACTGTTTCCCAGCAGGTCTGGAGGTGGATGAGGCAAAAAAGAGGCAGTTTTGCGTCCGCTCCCAAAACGGCCATTTCCTTGACCCCGGGGTCAGCGTTTTTGGCCAATCCCCCCTCCTCCACTGTTTTGGCTGCCACTTGCTTTCTGGCCGACTTACCACATTAAAAGTGATCAGTCACTGTTTCCCAGCAGGTCTGGAGGTGGATGAGGCAAAAAAGAGGCAGTTTTGCGTCCGCTCCCAAAACGGCCATTTCCTTGACCCCGGGGTCAGCGTTTTTGGCCAATCCCCCCTCCTCCACTGTTTTGGCTGCCACTTGCTTTCTGGCCGACTTACCACATTAAAAGTGATCAGTCACTGTTTCCCAGCAGGTCTGGAGGTGGATGAGGCAAAAAAGAGGCAGTTTTGCGTCCGCTCCCAAAACGGCCATTTCCTTGACCCCGGGGTCAGCGTTTTTGGCCAATCCCCCCTCCTCCACTGTTTTGGCTGCCACTTGCTTTCTGGCCGACTTACCACATTAAAAGTGATCAGTCACTGTTTCCCAGCAGGTCTGGAGGTGGATGAGGCAAAAAAGAGGCAGTTTTGCGTCCGCTCCCAAAACGGCCATTTCCTTGACCCCGGGGTCAGCGTTTTTGGCCAATCCCCCCTCCTCCACTGTTTTGGCTGCCACTTGCTTTCTGGCCGACTTACCACATTAAAAGTGATCAGTCACTGTTTCCCAGCAGGTCTGGAGGTGGATGAGGCAAAAAAGAGGCAGTTTTGCGTCCGCTCCCAAAACGGCCATTTCCTTGACCCCGGGGTCAGCGTTTTTGGCCAATCCCCCCTCCTCCACTGTTTTGGCTGCCACTTGCTTTCTGGCCGACTTACCACATTAAAAGTGATCAGTCACTGTTTCCCAGCAGGTCTGGAGGTGGATGAGGCAAAAAAGAGGCAGTTTTGCGTCCGCTCCCAAAACGGCCATTTCCTTGACCCCGGGGTCAGCGTTTTTGGCCAATCCCCCCTCCTCCACTGTTTTGGCTGCCACTTGCTTTCTGGCCGACTTACCACATTAAAAGTGATCAGTCACTGTTTCCCAGCAGGTCTGGAGGTGGATGAGGCAAAAAAGAGGCAGTTTTGCGTCCGCTCCCAAAACGGCCATTTCCTTGACCCCGGGGTCAGCGTTTTTGGCCAATCCCCCCTCCTCCACTGTTTTGGCTGCCACTTGCTTTCTGGCCGACTTACCACATTAAAAGTGATCAGTCACTGTTTCCCAGCAGGTCTGGAGGTGGATGAGGCAAAAAAGAGGCAGTTTTGCGTCCGCTCCCAAAACGGCCATTTCCTTGACCCCGGGGTCAGCGTTTTTGGCCAATCCCCCCTCCTCCACTGTTTTGGCTGCCACTTGCTTTCTGGCCGACTTACCACATTAAAAGTGATCAGTCACTGTTTCCCAGCAGGTCTGGAGGTGGATGAGGCAAAAAAGAGGCAGTTTTGCGTCCGCTCCCAAAACGGCCATTTCCTTGACCCCGGGGTCAGCGTTTTTGGCCAATCCCCCCTCCTCCACTGTTTTGGCTGCCACTTGCTTTCTGGCCGACTTACCACATTAAAAGTGATCAGTCACTGTTTCCCAGCAGGTCTGGAGGTGGATGAGGCAAAAAAGAGGCAGTTTTGCGTCCGCTCCCAAAACGGCCATTTCCTTGACCCGAAGCGTTTTTGGCCAATCCCCCCTCCTCCACTGTTTTGGCTGCCACTTGCTTTCTGGCCGACTTACCACATTAAAAGTGATCAGTCACTGTTTCCCAGCAGGTCTGGAGGTGGATGAGGCAAAAAAGAGGCAGTTTTGCGTCCGCTCCCAAAACGGCCATTTCCTTGACCCCGGGGTCAGCGTTTTTGGCCAATCCCCCCTCCTCCACTGTTTTGGCTGCCACTTGCTTTCTGGCCGACTTACCACATTAAAAGTGATCAGTCACTGTTTCCCAGCAGGTCTGGAGGTGGATGAGGCAAAAAAGAGGCAGTTTTGCGTCCGCTCCCAAAACGGCCATTTCCTTGACCCCGGGGTCAGCGTTTTTGGCCAATCCCCCCTCCTCCACTGTTTTGGCTGCCACTTGCTTTCTGGCCGACTTACCACATTAAAAGTGATCAGTCACTGTTTCCCAGCAGGTCTGGAGGTGGATGAGGCAAAAAAGAGGCAGTTTTGCGTCCGCTCCCAAAACGGCCATTTCCTTGACCCCGGGGTCAGCGTTTTTGGCCAATCCCCCCTCCTCCACTGTTTTGGCTGCCACTTGCTTTCTGGCCGACTTACCACATTAAAAGTGATCAGTCACTGTTTCCCAGCAGGTCTGGAGGTGGATGAGGCAAAAAAGAGGCAGTTTTGCGTCCGCTCCCAAAACGGCCATTTCCTTGACCCCGGGGTCAGCGTTTTTGGCCAATCCCCCCTCCTCCACTGTTTTGGCTGCCACTTGCTTTCTGGCCGACTTACCACATTAAAAGTGATCAGTCACTGTTTCCCAGCAGGTCTGGAGGTGGATGAGGCAAAAAAGAGGCAGTTTTGCGTCCGCTCCCAAAACGGCCATTTCCTTGACCCCGGGGTCAGCGTTTTTGGCCAATCCCCCCTCCTCCACTGTTTTGGCTGCCACTTGCTTTCTGGCCGACTTACCACATTAAAAGTGATCAGTCACTGTTTCCCAGCAGGTCTGGAGGTGGATGAGGCAAAAAAGAGGCAGTTTTGCGTCCGCTCCCAAAACGGCCATTTCCTTGACCCCGGGGTCAGCGTTTTTGGCCAATCCCCCCTCCTCCACTGTTTTGGCTGCCACTTGCTTTCTGGCCGACTTACCACATTAAAAGTGATCAGTCACTGTTTCCCAGCAGGTCTGGAGGTGGATGAGGCAAAAAAGAGGCAGTTTTGCGTCCGCTCCCAAAACGGCCATTTCCTTGACCCCGGGGTCAGCGTTTTTGGCCAATCCCCCCTCCTCCACTGTTTTGGCTGCCACTTGCTTTCTGGCCGACTTACCACATTAAAAGTGATCAGTCACTGTTTCCCAGCAGGTCTGGAGGTGGATGAGGCAAAAAAGAGGCAGTTTTGCGTCCGCTCCCAAAACGGCCATTTCCTTGACCCCGGGGTCAGCGTTTTTGGCCAATCCCCCCTCCTCCACTGTTTTGGCTGCCACTTGCTTTCTGGCCGACTTACCACATTAAAAGTGATCAGTCACTGTTTCCCAGCAGGTCTGGAGGTGGATGAGGCAAAAAAGAGGCAGTTTTGCGTCCGCTCCCAAAACGGCCATTTCCTTGACCCCGGGGTCAGCGTTTTTGGCCAATCCCCCCTCCTCCACTGTTTTGGCTGCCACTTGCTTTCTGGCCGACTTACCACATTAAAAGTGATCAGTCACTGTTTCCCAGCAGGTCTGGAGGTGGATGAGGCAAAAAAGAGGCAGTTTTGCGTCCGCTCCCAAAACGGCCATTTCCTTGACCCCGGGGTCAGCGTTTTTGGCCAATCCCCCCTCCTCCACTGTTTTGGCTGCCACTTGCTTTCTGGCCGACTTACCACATTAAAAGTGATCAGTCACTGTTTCCCAGCAGGTCTGGAGGTGGATGAGGCAAAAAAGAGGCAGTTTTGCGTCCGCTCCCAAAACGGCCATTTCCTTGACCCCGGGGTCAGCGTTTTTGGCCAATCCCCCCTCCTCCACTGTTTTGGCTGCCACTTGCTTTCTGGCCGACTTACCACATTAAAAGTGATCAGTCACTGTTTCCCAGCAGGTCTGGAGGTGGATGAGGCAAAAAAGAGGCAGTTTTGCGTCCGCTCCCAAAACGGCCATTTCCTTGACCCCGGGGTCAGCGTTTTTGGCCAATCCCCCCTCCTCCACTGTTTTGGCTGCCACTTGCTTTCTGGCCGACTTACCACATTAAAAGTGATCAGTCACTGTTTCCCAGCAGGTCTGGAGGTGGATGAGGCAAAAAAGAGGCAGTTTTGCGTCCGCTCCCAAAACGGCCATTTCCTTGACCCCGGGGTCAGCGTTTTTGGCCAATCCCCCCTCCTCCACTGTTTTGGCTGCCACTTGCTTTCTGGCCGACTTACCACATTAAAAGTGATCAGTCACTGTTTCCCAGCAGGTCTGGAGGTGGATGAGGCAAAAAAGAGGCAGTTTTGCGTCCGCTCCCAAAACGGCCATTTCCTTGACCCCGGGGTCAGCGTTTTTGGCCAATCCCCCCTCCTCCACTGTTTTGGCTGCCACTTGCTTTCTGGCCGACTTACCACATTAAAAGTGATCAGTCACTGTTTCCCAGCAGGTCTGGAGGTGGATGAGGCAAAAAAGAGGCAGTTTTGCGTCCGCTCCCAAAACGGCCATTTCCTTGACCCCGGGGTCAGCGTTTTTGGCCAATCCCCCCTCCTCCACTGTTTTGGCTGCCACTTGCTTTCTGGCCGACTTACCACATTAAAAGTGATCAGTCACTGTTTCCCAGCAGGTCTGGAGGTGGATGAGGCAAAAAAGAGGCAGTTTTGCGTCCGCTCCCAAAACGGCCATTTCCTTGACCCCGGGGTCAGCGTTTTTGGCCAATCCCCCCTCCTCCACTGTTTTGGCTGCCACTTGCTTTCTGGCCGACTTACCACATTAAAAGTGATCAGTCACTGTTTCCCAGCAGGTCTGGAGGTGGATGAGGCAAAAAAGAGGCAGTTTTGCGTCCGCTCCCAAAACGGCCATTTCCTTGACCCCGGGGTCAGCGTTTTTGGCCAATCCCCCCTCCTCCACTGTTTTGGCTGCCACTTGCTTTCTGGCCGACTTACCACATTAAAAGTGATCAGTCACTGTTTCCCAGCAGGTCTGGAGGTGGATGAGGCAAAAAAGAGGCAGTTTTGCGTCCGCTCCCAAAACGGCCATTTCCTTGACCCCGGGGTCAGCGTTTTTGGCCAATCCCCCCTCCTCCACTGTTTTGGCTGCCACTTGCTTTCTGGCCGACTTACCACATTAAAAGTGATCAGTCACTGTTTCCCAGCAGGTCTGGAGGTGGATGAGGCAAAAAAGAGGCAGTTTTGCGTCCGCTCCCAAAACGGCCATTTCCTTGACCCCGGGGTCAGCGTTTTTGGCCAATCCCCCCTCCTCCACTGTTTTGGCTGCCACTTGCTTTCTGGCCGACTTACCACATTAAAAGTGATCAGTCACTGTTTCCCAGCAGGTCTGGAGGTGGATGAGGCAAAAAAGAGGCAGTTTTGCGTCCGCTCCCAAAACGGCCATTTCCTTGACCCCGGGGTCAGCGTTTTTGGCCAATCCCCCCTCCTCCACTGTTTTGGCTGCCACTTGCTTTCTGGCCGACTTACCACATTAAAAGTGATCAGTCACTGTTTCCCAGCAGGTCTGGAGGTGGATGAGGCAAAAAAGAGGCAGTTTTGCGTCCGCTCCCAAAACGGCCATTTCCTTGACCCCGGGGTCAGCGTTTTTGGCCAATCCCCCCTCCTCCACTGTTTTGGCTGCCACTTGCTTTCTGGCCGACTTACCACATTAAAAGTGATCAGTCACTGTTTCCCAGCAGGTCTGGAGGTGGATGAGGCAAAAAAGAGGCAGTTTTGCGTCCGCTCCCAAAACGGCCATTTCCTTGACCCCGGGGTCAGCGTTTTTGGCCAATCCCCCCTCCTCCACTGTTTTGGCTGCCACTTGCTTTCTGGCCGACTTACCACATTAAAAGTGATCAGTCACTGTTTCCCAGCAGGTCTGGAGGTGGATGAGGCAAAAAAGAGGCAGTTTTGCGTCCGCTCCCAAAACGGCCATTTCCTTGACCCCGGGGTCAGCGTTTTTGGCCAATCCCCCCTCCTCCACTGTTTTGGCTGCCACTTGCTTTCTGGCCGACTTACCACATTAAAAGTGATCAGTCACTGTTTCCCAGCAGGTCTGGAGGTGGATGAGGCAAAAAAGAGGCAGTTTTGCGTCCGCTCCCAAAACGGCCATTTCCTTGACCCCGGGGTCAGCGTTTTTGGCCAATCCCCCCTCCTCCACTGTTTTGGCTGCCACTTGCTTTCTGGCCGACTTACCACATTAAAAGTGATCAGTCACTGTTTCCCAGCAGGTCTGGAGGTGGATGAGGCAAAAAAGAGGCAGTTTTGCGTCCGCTCCCAAAACGGCCATTTCCTTGACCCCGGGGTCAGCGTTTTTGGCCAATCCCCCCTCCTCCACTGTTTTGGCTGCCACTTGCTTTCTGGCCGACTTACCACATTAAAAGTGATCAGTCACTGTTTCCCAGCAGGTCTGGAGGTGGATGAGGCAAAAAAGAGGCAGTTTTGCGTCCGCTCCCAAAACGGCCATTTCCTTGACCCCGGGGTCAGCGTTTTTGGCCAATCCCCCCTCCTCCACTGTTTTGGCTGCCACTTGCTTTCTGGCCGACTTACCACATTAAAAGTGATCAGTCACTGTTTCCCAGCAGGTCTGGAGGTGGATGAGGCAAAAAAGAGGCAGTTTTGCGTCCGCTCCCAAAACGGCCATTTCCTTGACCCCGGGGTCAGCGTTTTTGGCCAATCCCCCCTCCTCCACTGTTTTGGCTGCCACTTGCTTTCTGGCCGACTTACCACATTAAAAGTGATCAGTCACTGTTTCCCAGCAGGTCTGGAGGTGGATGAGGCAAAAAAGAGGCAGTTTTGCGTCCGCTCCCAAAACGGCCATTTCCTTGACCCCGGGGTCAGCGTTTTTGGCCAATCCCCCCTCCTCCACTGTTTTGGCTGCCACTTGCTTTCTGGCCGACTTACCACATTAAAAGTGATCAGTCACTGTTTCCCAGCAGGTCTGGAGGTGGATGAGGCAAAAAAGAGGCAGTTTTGCGTCCGCTCCCAAAACGGCCATTTCCTTGACCCCGGGGTCAGCGTTTTTGGCCAATCCCCCCTCCTCCACTGTTTTGGCTGCCACTTGCTTTCTGGCCGACTTACCACATTAAAAGTGATCAGTCACTGTTTCCCAGCAGGTCTGGAGGTGGATGAGGCAAAAAAGAGGCAGTTTTGCGTCCGCTCCCAAAACGGCCATTTCCTTGACCCCGGGGTCAGCGTTTTTGGCCAATCCCCCCTCCTCCACTGTTTTGGCTGCCACTTGCTTTCTGGCCGACTTACCACATTAAAAGTGATCAGTCACTGTTTCCCAGCAGGTCTGGAGGTGGATGAGGCAAAAAAGAGGCAGTTTTGCGTCCGCTCCCAAAACGGCCATTTCCTTGACCCCGGGGTCAGCGTTTTTGGCCAATCCCCCCTCCTCCACTGTTTTGGCTGCCACTTGCTTTCTGGCCGACTTACCACATTAAAAGTGATCAGTCACTGTTTCCCAGCAGGTCTGGAGGTGGATGAGGCAAAAAAGAGGCAGTTTTGCGTCCGCTCCCAAAACGGCCATTTCCTTGACCCCGGGGTCAGCGTTTTTGGCCAATCCCCCCTCCTCCACTGTTTTGGCTGCCACTTGCTTTCTGGCCGACTTACCACATTAAAAGTGATCAGTCACTGTTTCCCAGCAGGTCTGGAGGTGGATGAGGCAAAAAAGAGGCAGTTTTGCGTCCGCTCCCAAAACGGCCATTTCCTTGACCCCGGGGTCAGCGTTTTTGGCCAATCCCCCCTCCTCCACTGTTTTGGCTGCCACTTGCTTTCTGGCCGACTTACCACATTAAAAGTGATCAGTCACTGTTTCCCAGCAGGTCTGGAGGTGGATGAGGCAAAAAAGAGGCAGTTTTGCGTCCGCTCCCAAAACGGCCATTTCCTTGACCCCGGGGTCAGCGTTTTTGGCCAATCCCCCCTCCTCCACTGTTTTGGCTGCCACTTGCTTTCTGGCCGACTTACCACATTAAAAGTGATCAGTCACTGTTTCCCAGCAGGTCTGGAGGTGGATGAGGCAAAAAAGAGGCAGTTTTGCGTCCGCTCCCAAAACGGCCATTTCCTTGACCCCGGGGTCAGCGTTTTTGGCCAATCCCCCCTCCTCCACTGTTTTGGCTGCCACTTGCTTTCTGGCCGACTTACCACATTAAAAGTGATCAGTCACTGTTTCCCAGCAGGTCTGGAGGTGGATGAGGCAAAAAAGAGGCAGTTTTGCGTCCGCTCCCAAAACGGCCATTTCCTTGACCCCGGGGTCAGCGTTTTTGGCCAATCCCCCCTCCTCCACTGTTTTGGCTGCCACTTGCTTTCTGGCCGACTTACCACATTAAAAGTGATCAGTCACTGTTTCCCAGCAGGTCTGGAGGTGGATGAGGCAAAAAAGAGGCAGTTTTGCGTCCGCTCCCAAAACGGCCATTTCCTTGACCCCGGGGTCAGCGTTTTTGGCCAATCCCCCCTCCTCCACTGTTTTGGCTGCCACTTGCTTTCTGGCCGACTTACCACATTAAAAGTGATCAGTCACTGTTTCCCAGCAGGTCTGGAGGTGGATGAGGCAAAAAAGAGGCAGTTTTGCGTCCGCTCCCAAAACGGCCATTTCCTTGACCCCGGGGTCAGCGTTTTTGGCCAATCCCCCCTCCTCCACTGTTTTGGCTGCCACTTGCTTTCTGGCCGACTTACCACATTAAAAGTGATCAGTCACTGTTTCCCAGCAGGTCTGGAGGTGGATGAGGCAAAAAAGAGGCAGTTTTGCGTCCGCTCCCAAAACGGCCATTTCCTTGACCCCGGGGTCAGCGTTTTTGGCCAATCCCCCCTCCTCCACTGTTTTGGCTGCCACTTGCTTTCTGGCCGACTTACCACATTAAAAGTGATCAGTCACTGTTTCCCAGCAGGTCTGGAGGTGGATGAGGCAAAAAAGAGGCAGTTTTGCGTCCGCTCCCAAAACGGCCATTTCCTTGACCCCGGGGTCAGCGTTTTTGGCCAATCCCCCCTCCTCCACTGTTTTGGCTGCCACTTGCTTTCTGGCCGACTTACCACATTAAAAGTGATCAGTCACTGTTTCCCAGCAGGTCTGGAGGTGGATGAGGCAAAAAAGAGGCAGTTTTGCGTCCGCTCCCAAAACGGCCATTTCCTTGACCCCGGGGTCAGCGTTTTTGGCCAATCCCCCCTCCTCCACTGTTTTGGCTGCCACTTGCTTTCTGGCCGACTTACCACATTAAAAGTGATCAGTCACTGTTTCCCAGCAGGTCTGGAGGTGGATGAGGCAAAAAAGAGGCAGTTTTGCGTCCGCTCCCAAAACGGCCATTTCCTTGACCCCGGGGTCAGCGTTTTTGGCCAATCCCCCCTCCTCCACTGTTTTGGCTGCCACTTGCTTTCTGGCCGACTTACCACATTAAAAGTGATCAGTCACTGTTTCCCAGCAGGTCTGGAGGTGGATGAGGCAAAAAAGAGGCAGTTTTGCGTCCGCTCCCAAAACGGCCATTTCCTTGACCCCGGGGTCAGCGTTTTTGGCCAATCCCCCCTCCTCCACTGTTTTGGCTGCCACTTGCTTTCTGGCCGACTTACCACATTAAAAGTGATCAGTCACTGTTTCCCAGCAGGTCTGGAGGTGGATGAGGCAAAAAAGAGGCAGTTTTGCGTCCGCTCCCAAAACGGCCTTGACCCCGGGGTCAGCGTTTTTGGCCAATCCCCCCTCCTCCACTGTTTTGGCTGCCACTTGCTTTCTGGCCGACTTACCACATTAAAAGTGATCAGTCACTGTTTCCCAGCAGGTCTGGAGGTGGATGAGGCAAAAAAGAGGCAGTTTTGCGTCCGCTCCCAAAACGGCCATTTCCTTGACCCCGGGGTCAGCGTTTTTGGCCAATCCCCCCTCCTCCACTGTTTTGGCTGCCACTTGCTTTCTGGCCGACTTACCACATTAAAAGTGATCAGTCACTGTTTCCCAGCAGGTCTGGAGGTGGATGAGGCAAAAAAGAGGCAGTTTTGCGTCCGCTCCCAAAACGGCCATTTCCTTGACCCCGGGGTCAGCGTTTTTGGCCAATCCCCCCTCCTCCACTGTTTTGGCTGCCACTTGCTTTCTGGCCGACTTACCACATTAAAAGTGATCAGTCACTGTTTCCCAGCAGGTCTGGAGGTGGATGAGGCAAAAAAGAGGCAGTTTTGCGTCCGCTCCCAAAACGGCCATTTCCTTGACCCCGGGGTCAGCGTTTTTGGCCAATCCCCCCTCCTCCACTGTTTTGGCTGCCACTTGCTTTCTGGCCGACTTACCACATTAAAAGTGATCAGTCACTGTTTCCCAGCAGGTCTGGAGGTGGATGAGGCAAAAAAGAGGCAGTTTTGCGTCCGCTCCCAAAACGGCCATTTCCTTGACCCCGGGGTCAGCGTTTTTGGCCAATCCCCCCTCCTCCACTGTTTTGGCTGCCACTTGCTTTCTGGCCGACTTACCACATTAAAAGTGATCAGTCACTGTTTCCCAGCAGGTCTGGAGGTGGATGAGGCAAAAAAGAGGCAGTTTTGCGTCCGCTCCCAAAACGGCCATTTCCTTGACCCCGGGGTCAGCGTTTTTGGCCAATCCCCCCTCCTCCACTGTTTTGGCTGCCACTTGCTTTCTGGCCGACTTACCACATTAAAAGTGATCAGTCACTGTTTCCCAGCAGGTCTGGAGGTGGATGAGGCAAAAAAGAGGCAGTTTTGCGTCCGCTCCCAAAACGGCCATTTCCTTGACCCCGGGGTCAGCGTTTTTGGCCAATCCCCCCTCCTCCACTGTTTTGGCTGCCACTTGCTTTCTGGCCGACTTACCACATTAAAAGTGATCAGTCACTGTTTCCCAGCAGGTCTGGAGGTGGATGAGGCAAAAAAGAGGCAGTTTTGCGTCCGCTCCCAAAACGGCCATTTCCTTGACCCCGGGGTCAGCGTTTTTGGCCAATCCCCCCTCCTCCACTGTTTTGGCTGCCACTTGCTTTCTGGCCGACTTACCACATTAAAAGTGATCAGTCACTGTTTCCCAGCAGGTCTGGAGGTGGATGAGGCAAAAAAGAGGCAGTTTTGCGTCCGCTCCCAAAACGGCCATTTCCTTGACCCCGGGGTCAGCGTTTTTGGCCAATCCCCCCTCCTCCACTGTTTTGGCTGCCACTTGCTTTCTGGCCGACTTACCACATTAAAAGTGATCAGTCACTGTTTCCCAGCAGGTCTGGAGGTGGATGAGGCAAAAAAGAGGCAGTTTTGCGTCCGCTCCCAAAACGGCCATTTCCTTGACCCCGGGGTCAGCGTTTTTGGCCAATCCCCCCTCCTCCACTGTTTTGGCTGCCACTTGCTTTCTGGCCGACTTACCACATTAAAAGTGATCAGTCACTGTTTCCCAGCAGGTCTGGAGGTGGATGAGGCAAAAAAGAGGCAGTTTTGCGTCCGCTCCCAAAACGGCCATTTCCTTGACCCGACAGCGTTTTTGGCCAATCCCCCCTCCTCCACTGTTTTGGCTGCCACTTGCTTTCTGGCCGACTTACCACATTAAAAGTGATCAGTCACTGTTTCCCAGCAGGTCTGGAGGTGGATGAGGCAAAAAAGAGGCAGTTTTGCGTCCGCTCCCAAAACGGCCATTTCCTTGACCCCGGGGTCAGCGTTTTTGGCCAATCCCCCCTCCTCCACTGTTTTGGCTGCCACTTGCTTTCTGGCCGACTTACCACATTAAAAGTGATCAGTCACTGTTTCCCAGCAGGTCTGGAGGTGGATGAGGCAAAAAAGAGGCAGTTTTGCGTCCGCTCCCAAAACGGCCATTTCCTTGACCCCGGGGTCAGCGTTTTTGGCCAATCCCCCCTCCTCCACTGTTTTGGCTGCCACTTGCTTTCTGGCCGACTTACCACATTAAAAGTGATCAGTCACTGTTTCCCAGCAGGTCTGGAGGTGGATGAGGCAAAAAAGAGGCAGTTTTGCGTCCGCTCCCAAAACGGCCATTTCCTTGACCCCGGGGTCAGCGTTTTTGGCCAATCCCCCCTCCTCCACTGTTTTGGCTGCCACTTGCTTTCTGGCCGACTTACCACATTAAAAGTGATCAGTCACTGTTTCCCAGCAGGTCTGGAGGTGGATGAGGCAAAAAAGAGGCAGTTTTGCGTCCGCTCCCAAAACGGCCATTTCCTTGACCCCGGGGTCAGCGTTTTTGGCCAATCCCCCCTCCTCCACTGTTTTGGCTGCCACTTGCTTTCTGGCCGACTTACCACATTAAAAGTGATCAGTCACTGTTTCCCAGCAGGTCTGGAGGTGGATGAGGCAAAAAAGAGGCAGTTTTGCGTCCGCTCCCAAAACGGCCATTTCCTTGACCCCGGGGTCAGCGTTTTTGGCCAATCCCCCCTCCTCCACTGTTTTGGCTGCCACTTGCTTTCTGGCCGACTTACCACATTAAAAGTGATCAGTCACTGTTTCCCAGCAGGTCTGGAGGTGGATGAGGCAAAAAAGAGGCAGTTTTGCGTCCGCTCCCAAAACGGCCATTTCCTTGACCCCGGGGTCAGCGTTTTTGGCCAATCCCCCCTCCTCCACTGTTTTGGCTGCCACTTGCTTTCTGGCCGACTTACCACATTAAAAGTGATCAGTCACTGTTTCCCAGCAGGTCTGGAGGTGGATGAGGCAAAAAAGAGGCAGTTTTGCGTCCGCTCCCAAAACGGCCATTTCCTTGACCCCGGGGTCAGCGTTTTTGGCCAATCCCCCCTCCTCCACTGTTTTGGCTGCCACTTGCTTTCTGGCCGACTTACCACATTAAAAGTGATCAGTCACTGTTTCCCAGCAGGTCTGGAGGTGGATGAGGCAAAAAAGAGGCAGTTTTGCGTCCGCTCCCAAAACGGCCATTTCCTTGACCCCGGGGTCAGCGTTTTTGGCCAATCCCCCCTCCTCCACTGTTTTGGCTGCCACTTGCTTTCTGGCCGACTTACCACATTAAAAGTGATCAGTCACTGTTTCCCAGCAGGTCTGGAGGTGGATGAGGCAAAAAAGAGGCAGTTTTGCGTCCGCTCCCAAAACGGCCAATTTCCTTGACCCCGGGGTCAGCGTTTTTGGCCAATCCCCCCTCCTCCACTGTTTTGGCTGCCACTTGCTTTCTGGCCGACTTACCACATTAAAAGTGATCAGTCACTGTTTCCCAGCAGGTCTGGAGGTGGATGAGGCAAAAAAGAGGCAGTTTTGCGTCCGCTCCCAAAACGGCCATTTCCTTGACCCCGGGGTCAGCGTTTTTGGCCAATCCCCCCTCCTCCACTGTTTTGGCTGCCACTTGCTTTCTGGCCGACTTACCACATTAAAAGTGATCAGTCACTGTTTCCCAGCAGGTCTGGAGGTGGATGAGGCAAAAAAGAGGCAGTTTTGCGTCCGCTCCCAAAACGGCCATTTCCTTGACCCCGGGGTCAGCGTTTTTGGCCAATCCCCCCTCCTCCACTGTTTTGGCTGCCACTTGCTTTCTGGCCGACTTACCACATTAAAAGTGATCAGTCACTGTTTCCCAGCAGGTCTGGAGGTGGATGAGGCAAAAAAGAGGCAGTTTTGCGTCCGCTCCCAAAACGGCCATTTCCTTGACCCCGGGGTCAGCGTTTTTGGCCAATCCCCCCTCCTCCACTGTTTTGGCTGCCACTTGCTTTCTGGCCGACTTACCACATTAAAAGTGATCAGTCACTGTTTCCCAGCAGGTCTGGAGGTGGATGAGGCAAAAAAGAGGCAGTTTTGCGTCCGCTCCCAAAACGGCCATTTCCTTGACCCCGGGGTCAGCGTTTTTGGCCAATCCCCCCTCCTCCACTGTTTTGGCTGCCACTTGCTTTCTGGCCGACTTACCACATTAAAAGTGATCAGTCACTGTTTCCCAGCAGGTCTGGAGGTGGATGAGGCAAAAAAGAGGCAGTTTTGCGTCCGCTCCCAAAACGGCCATTTCCTTGACCCCGGGGTCAGCGTTTTTGGCCAATCCCCCCTCCTCCACTGTTTTGGCTGCCACTTGCTTTCTGGCCGACTTACCACATTAAAAGTGATCAGTCACTGTTTCCCAGCAGGTCTGGAGGTGGATGAGGCAAAAAAGAGGCAGTTTTGCGTCCGCTCCCAAAACGGCCATTTCCTTGACCCCGGGGTCAGCGTTTTTGGCCAATCCCCCCTCCTCCACTGTTTTGGCTGCCACTTGCTTTCTGGCCGACTTACCACATTAAAAGTGATCAGTCACTGTTTCCCAGCAGGTCTGGAGGTGGATGAGGCAAAAAAGAGGCAGTTTTGCGTCCGCTCCCAAAACGGCCATTTCCTTGACCCCGGGGTCAGCGTTTTTGGCCAATCCCCCCTCCTCCACTGTTTTGGCTGCCACTTGCTTTCTGGCCGACTTACCACATTAAAAGTGATCAGTCACTGTTTCCCAGCAGGTCTGGAGGTGGATGAGGCAAAAAAGAGGCAGTTTTGCGTCCGCTCCCAAAACGGCCATTTCCTTGACCCCGGGGTCAGCGTTTTTGGCCAATCCCCCCTCCTCCACTGTTTTGGCTGCCACTTGCTTTCTGGCCGACTTACCACATTAAAAGTGATCAGTCACTGTTTCCCAGCAGGTCTGGAGGTGGATGAGGCAAAAAAGAGGCAGTTTTGCGTCCGCTCCCAAAACGGCCATTTCCTTGACCCCGGGGTCAGCGTTTTTGGCCAATCCCCCCTCCTCCACTGTTTTGGCTGCCACTTGCTTTCTGGCCGACTTACCACATTAAAAGTGATCAGTCACTGTTTCCCAGCAGGTCTGGAGGTGGATGAGGCAAAAAAGAGGCAGTTTTGCGTCCGCTCCCAAAACGGCCATTTCCTTGACCCCGGGGTCAGCGTTTTTGGCCAATCCCCCCTCCTCCACTGTTTTGGCTGCCACTTGCTTTCTGGCCGACTTACCACATTAAAAGTGATCAGTCACTGTTTCCCAGCAGGTCTGGAGGTGGATGAGGCAAAAAAGAGGCAGTTTTGCGTCCGCTCCCAAAACGGCCATTTCCTTGACCCCGGGGTCAGCGTTTTTGGCCAATCCCCCCTCCTCCACTGTTTTGGCTGCCACTTGCTTTCTGGCCGACTTACCACATTAAAAGTGATCAGTCACTGTTTCCCAGCAGGTCTGGAGGTGGATGAGGCAAAAAAGAGGCAGTTTTGCGTCCGCTCCCAAAACGGCCATTTCCTTGACCCCGGGGTCAGCGTTTTTGGCCAATCCCCCCTCCTCCACTGTTTTGGCTGCCACTTGCTTTCTGGCCGACTTACCACATTAAAAGTGATCAGTCACTGTTTCCCAGCAGGTCTGGAGGTGGATGAGGCAAAAAAGAGGCAGTTTTGCGTCCGCTCCCAAAACGGCCATTTCCTTGACCCCGGGGTCAGCGTTTTTGGCCAATCCCCCCTCCTCCACTGTTTTGGCTGCCACTTGCTTTCTGGCCGACTTACCACATTAAAAGTGATCAGTCACTGTTTCCCAGCAGGTCTGGAGGTGGATGAGGCAAAAAAGAGGCAGTTTTGCGTCCGCTCCCAAAACGGCCATTTCCTTGACCCCGGGGTCAGCGTTTTTGGCCAATCCCCCCTCCTCCACTGTTTTGGCTGCCACTTGCTTTCTGGCCGACTTACCACATTAAAAGTGATCAGTCACTGTTTCCCAGCAGGTCTGGAGGTGGATGAGGCAAAAAAGAGGCAGTTTTGCGTCCGCTCCCAAAACGGCCATTTCCTTGACCCCGGGTCAGCGTTTTTGGCCAATCCCCCCTCCTCCACTGTTTTGGCTGCCACTTGCTTTCTGGCCGACTTACCACATTAAAAGTGATCAGTCACTGTTTCCCAGCAGGTCTGGAGGTGGATGAGGCAAAAAAGAGGCAGTTTTGCGTCCGCTCCCAAAACGGCCATTTCCTTGACCCCGGGGTCAGCGTTTTTGGCCAATCCCCCCTCCTCCACTGTTTTGGCTGCCACTTGCTTTCTGGCCGACTTACCACATTAAAAGTGATCAGTCACTGTTTCCCAGCAGGTCTGGAGGTGGATGAGGCAAAAAAGAGGCAGTTTTGCGTCCGCTCCCAAAACGGCCATTTCCTTGACCCCGGGGTCAGCGTTTTTGGCCAATCCCCCCTCCTCCACTGTTTTGGCTGCCACTTGCTTTCTGGCCGACTTACCACATTAAAAGTGATCAGTCACTGTTTCCCAGCAGGTCTGGAGGTGGATGAGGCAAAAAAGAGGCAGTTTTGCGTCCGCTCCCAAAACGGCCATTTCCTTGACCCGGGTCAGCGTTTTTGGCCAATCCCCCCTCCTCCACTGTTTTGGCTGCCACTTGCTTTCTGGCCGACTTACCACATTAAAAGTGATCAGTCACTGTTTCCCAGCAGGTCTGGAGGTGGATGAGGCAAAAAAGAGGCAGTTTTGCGTCCGCTCCCAAAACGGCCATTTCCTTGACCCCGGGTCAGCGTTTTTGGCCAATCCCCCCTCCTCCACTGTTTTGGCTGCCACTTGCTTTCTGGCCGACTTACCACATTAAAAGTGATCAGTCACTGTTTCCCAGCAGGTCTGGAGGTGGATGAGGCAAAAAAGAGGCAGTTTTGCGTCCGCTCCCAAAACGGCCATTTCCTTGACCCCGGGGTCAGCGTTTTTGGCCAATCCCCCCTCCTCCACTGTTTTGGCTGCCACTTGCTTTCTGGCCGACTTACCACATTAAAAGTGATCAGTCACTGTTTCCCAGCAGGTCTGGAGGTGGATGAGGCAAAAAAGAGGCAGTTTTGCGTCCGCTCCCAAAACGGCCATTTCCTTGACCCCGGGGTCAGCGTTTTTGGCCAATCCCCCCTCCTCCACTGTTTTGGCTGCCACTTGCTTTCTGGCCGACTTACCACATTAAAAGTGATCAGTCACTGTTTCCCAGCAGGTCTGGAGGTGGATGAGGCAAAAAAGAGGCAGTTTTGCGTCCGCTCCCAAAACGGCCATTTCCTTGACCCCGGGGTCAGCGTTTTTGGCCAATCCCCCCTCCTCCACTGTTTTGGCTGCCACTTGCTTTCTGGCCGACTTACCACATTAAAAGTGATCAGTCACTGTTTCCCAGCAGGTCTGGAGGTGGATGAGGCAAAAAAGAGGCAGTTTTGCGTCCGCTCCCAAAACGGCCATTTCCTTGACCCCGGGGTCAGCGTTTTTGGCCAATCCCCCCTCCTCCACTGTTTTGGCTGCCACTTGCTTTCTGGCCGACTTACCACATTAAAAGTGATCAGTCACTGTTTCCCAGCAGGTCTGGAGGTGGATGAGGCAAAAAAGAGGCAGTTTTGCGTCCGCTCCCAAAACGGCCATTTCCTTGACCCCGGGGTCAGCGTTTTTGGCCAATCCCCCCTCCTCCACTGTTTTGGCTGCCACTTGCTTTCTGGCCGACTTACCACATTAAAAGTGATCAGTCACTGTTTCCCAGCAGGTCTGGAGGTGGATGAGGCAAAAAAGAGGCAGTTTTGCGTCCGCTCCCAAAACGGCCATTTCCTTGACCCCGGGGTCAGCGTTTTTGGCCAATCCCCCCTCCTCCACTGTTTTGGCTGCCACTTGCTTTCTGGCCGACTTACCACATTAAAAGTGATCAGTCACTGTTTCCCAGCAGGTCTGGAGGTGGATGAGGCAAAAAAGAGGCAGTTTTGCGTCCGCTCCCAAAACGGCCATTTCCTTGACCCCGGGGTCAGCGTTTTTGGCCAATCCCCCCTCCTCCACTGTTTTGGCTGCCACTTGCTTTCTGGCCGACTTACCACATTAAAAGTGATCAGTCACTGTTTCCCAGCAGGTCTGGAGGTGGATGAGGCAAAAAAGAGGCAGTTTTGCGTCCGCTCCCAAAACGGCCATTTCCTTGACCCCGGGGTCAGCGTTTTTGGCCAATCCCCCCTCCTCCACTGTTTTGGCTGCCACTTGCTTTCTGGCCGACTTACCACATTAAAAGTGATCAGTCACTGTTTCCCAGCAGGTCTGGAGGTGGATGAGGCAAAAAAGAGGCAGTTTTGCGTCCGCTCCCAAAACGGCCATTTCCTTGACCCCGGGGTCAGCGTTTTTGGCCAATCCCCCCTCCTCCACTGTTTTGGCTGCCACTTGCTTTCTGGCCGACTTACCACATTAAAAGTGATCAGTCACTGTTTCCCAGCAGGTCTGGAGGTGGATGAGGCAAAAAAGAGGCAGTTTTGCGTCCGCTCCCAAAACGGCCATTTCCTTGACCCCGGGGTCAGCGTTTTTGGCCAATCCCCCCTCCTCCACTGTTTTGGCTGCCACTTGCTTTCTGGCCGACTTACCACATTAAAAGTGATCAGTCACTGTTTCCCAGCAGGTCTGGAGGTGGATGAGGCAAAAAAGAGGCAGTTTTGCGTCCGCTCCCAAAACGGCCATTTCCTTGACCCCGGGGTCAGCGTTTTTGGCCAATCCCCCCTCCTCCACTGTTTTGGCTGCCACTTGCTTTCTGGCCGACTTACCACATTAAAAGTGATCAGTCACTGTTTCCCAGCAGGTCTGGAGGTGGATGAGGCAAAAAAGAGGCAGTTTTGCGTCCGCTCCCAAAACGGCCATTTCCTTGACCCCGGGGTCAGCGTTTTTGGCCAATCCCCCCTCCTCCACTGTTTTGGCTGCCACTTGCTTTCTGGCCGACTTACCACATTAAAAGTGATCAGTCACTGTTTCCCAGCAGGTCTGGAGGTGGATGAGGCAAAAAAGAGGCAGTTTTGCGTCCGCTCCCAAAACGGCCATTTCCTTGACCCCGGGGTCAGCGTTTTTGGCCAATCCCCCCTCCTCCACTGTTTTGGCTGCCACTTGCTTTCTGGCCGACTTACCACATTAAAAGTGATCAGTCACTGTTTCCCAGCAGGTCTGGAGGTGGATGAGGCAAAAAAGAGGCAGTTTTGCGTCCGCTCCCAAAACGGCCATTTCCTTGACCCGGGACAGCGTTTTTGGCCAATCCCCCCTCCTCCACTGTTTTGGCTGCCACTTGCTTTCTGGCCGACTTACCACATTAAAAGTGATCAGTCACTGTTTCCCAGCAGGTCTGGAGGTGGATGAGGCAAAAAAGAGGCAGTTTTGCGTCCGCTCCCAAAACGGCCATTTCCTTGACCCCGGGGTCAGCGTTTTTGGCCAATCCCCCCTCCTCCACTGTTTTGGCTGCCACTTGCTTTCTGGCCGACTTACCACATTAAAAGTGATCAGTCACTGTTTCCCAGCAGGTCTGGAGGTGGATGAGGCAAAAAAGAGGCAGTTTTGCGTCCGCTCCCAAAACGGCCATTTCCTTGACCCCGGGGTCAGCGTTTTTGGCCAATCCCCCCTCCTCCACTGTTTTGGCTGCCACTTGCTTTCTGGCCGACTTACCACATTAAAAGTGATCAGTCACTGTTTCCCAGCAGGTCTGGAGGTGGATGAGGCAAAAAAGAGGCAGTTTTGCGTCCGCTCCCAAAACGGCCATTTCCTTGACCCCGGGGTCAGCGTTTTTGGCCAATCCCCCCTCCTCCACTGTTTTGGCTGCCACTTGCTTTCTGGCCGACTTACCACATTAAAAGTGATCAGTCACTGTTTCCCAGCAGGTCTGGAGGTGGATGAGGCAAAAAAGAGGCAGTTTTGCGTCCGCTCCCAAAACGGCCATTTCCTTGACCCCGGGGTCAGCGTTTTTGGCCAATCCCCCCTCCTCCACTGTTTTGGCTGCCACTTGCTTTCTGGCCGACTTACCACATTAAAAGTGATCAGTCACTGTTTCCCAGCAGGTCTGGAGGTGGATGAGGCAAAAAAGAGGCAGTTTTGCGTCCGCTCCCAAAACGGCCATTTCCTTGACCCCGGGGTCAGCGTTTTTGGCCAATCCCCCCTCCTCCACTGTTTTGGCTGCCACTTGCTTTCTGGCCGACTTACCACATTAAAAGTGATCAGTCACTGTTTCCCAGCAGGTCTGGAGGTGGATGAGGCAAAAAAGAGGCAGTTTTGCGTCCGCTCCCAAAACGGCCATTTCCTTGACCCCGGGGTCAGCGTTTTTGGCCAATCCCCCCTCCTCCACTGTTTTGGCTGCCACTTGCTTTCTGGCCGACTTACCACATTAAAAGTGATCAGTCACTGTTTCCCAGCAGGTCTGGAGGTGGATGAGGCAAAAAAGAGGCAGTTTTGCGTCCGCTCCCAAAACGGCCATTTCCTTGACCCCGGGGTCAGCGTTTTTGGCCAATCCCCCCTCCTCCACTGTTTTGGCTGCCACTTGCTTTCTGGCCGACTTACCACATTAAAAGTGATCAGTCACTGTTTCCCAGCAGGTCTGGAGGTGGATGAGGCAAAAAAGAGGCAGTTTTGCGTCCGCTCCCAAAACGGCCATTTCCTTGACCCCGGGGTCAGCGTTTTTGGCCAATCCCCCCTCCTCCACTGTTTTGGCTGCCACTTGCTTTCTGGCCGACTTACCACATTAAAAGTGATCAGTCACTGTTTCCCAGCAGGTCTGGAGGTGGATGAGGCAAAAAAGAGGCAGTTTTGCGTCCGCTCCCAAAACGGCCATTTCCTTGACCCCGGGGTCAGCGTTTTTGGCCAATCCCCCCTCCTCCACTGTTTTGGCTGCCACTTGCTTTCTGGCCGACTTACCACATTAAAAGTGATCAGTCACTGTTTCCCAGCAGGTCTGGAGGTGGATGAGGCAAAAAAGAGGCAGTTTTGCGTCCGCTCCCAAAACGGCCATTTCCTTGACCCCGGGGTCAGCGTTTTTGGCCAATCCCCCCTCCTCCACTGTTTTGGCTGCCACTTGCTTTCTGGCCGACTTACCACATTAAAAGTGATCAGTCACTGTTTCCCAGCAGGTCTGGAGGTGGATGAGGCAAAAAAGAGGCAGTTTTGCGTCCGCTCCCAAAACGGCCATTTCCTTGACCCCGGGGTCAGCGTTTTTGGCCAATCCCCCCTCCTCCACTGTTTTGGCTGCCACTTGCTTTCTGGCCGACTTACCACATTAAAAGTGATCAGTCACTGTTTCCCAGCAGGTCTGGAGGTGGATGAGGCAAAAAAGAGGCAGTTTTGCGTCCGCTCCCAAAACGGCCATTTCCTTGACCCCGGGGTCAGCGTTTTTGGCCAATCCCCCCTCCTCCACTGTTTTGGCTGCCACTTGCTTTCTGGCCGACTTACCACATTAAAAGTGATCAGTCACTGTTTCCCAGCAGGTCTGGAGGTGGATGAGGCAAAAAAGAGGCAGTTTTGCGTCCGCTCCCAAAACGGCCATTTCCTTGACCCCGGGGTCAGCGTTTTTGGCCAATCCCCCCTCCTCCACTGTTTTGGCTGCCACTTGCTTTCTGGCCGACTTACCACATTAAAAGTGATCAGTCACTGTTTCCCAGCAGGTCTGGAGGTGGATGAGGCAAAAAAGAGGCAGTTTTGCGTCCGCTCCCAAAACGGCCATTTCCTTGACCCCGGGGTCAGCGTTTTTGGCCAATCCCCCCTCCTCCACTGTTTTGGCTGCCACTTGCTTTCTGGCCGACTTACCACATTAAAAGTGATCAGTCACTGTTTCCCAGCAGGTCTGGAGGTGGATGAGGCAAAAAAGAGGCAGTTTTGCGTCCGCTCCCAAAACGGCCATTTCCTTGACCCCGGGGTCAGCGTTTTTGGCCAATCCCCCCTCCTCCACTGTTTTGGCTGCCACTTGCTTTCTGGCCGACTTACCACATTAAAAGTGATCAGTCACTGTTTCCCAGCAGGTCTGGAGGTGGATGAGGCAAAAAAGAGGCAGTTTTGCGTCCGCTCCCAAAACGGCCATTTCCTTGACCCCGGGGTCAGCGTTTTTGGCCAATCCCCCCTCCTCCACTGTTTTGGCTGCCACTTGCTTTCTGGCCGACTTACCACATTAAAAGTGATCAGTCACTGTTTCCCAGCAGGTCTGGAGGTGGATGAGGCAAAAAAGAGGCAGTTTTGCGTCCGCTCCCAAAACGGCCATTTCCTTGACCCCGGGGTCAGCGTTTTTGGCCAATCCCCCCTCCTCCACTGTTTTGGCTGCCACTTGCTTTCTGGCCGACTTACCACATTAAAAGTGATCAGTCACTGTTTCCCAGCAGGTCTGGAGGTGGATGAGGCAAAAAAGAGGCAGTTTTGCGTCCGCTCCCAAAACGGCCATTTCCTTGACCCCGGGGTCAGCGTTTTTGGCCAATCCCCCCTCCTCCACTGTTTTGGCTGCCACTTGCTTTCTGGCCGACTTACCACATTAAAAGTGATCAGTCACTGTTTCCCAGCAGGTCTGGAGGTGGATGAGGCAAAAAAGAGGCAGTTTTGCGTCCGCTCCCAAAACGGCCATTTCCTTGACCCCGGGGTCAGCGTTTTTGGCCAATCCCCCCTCCTCCACTGTTTTGGCTGCCACTTGCTTTCTGGCCGACTTACCACATTAAAAGTGATCAGTCACTGTTTCCCAGCAGGTCTGGAGGTGGATGAGGCAAAAAAGAGGCAGTTTTGCGTCCGCTCCCAAAACGGCCATTTCCTTGACCCCGGGGTCAGCGTTTTTGGCCAATCCCCCCTCCTCCACTGTTTTGGCTGCCACTTGCTTTCTGGCCGACTTACCACATTAAAAGTGATCAGTCACTGTTTCCCAGCAGGTCTGGAGGTGGATGAGGCAAAAAAGAGGCAGTTTTGCGTCCGCTCCCAAAACGGCCATTTCCTTGACCAAGCGTTTTTGGCCAATCCCCCCTCCTCCACTGTTTTGGCTGCCACTTGCTTTCTGGCCGACTTACCACATTAAAAGTGATCAGTCACTGTTTCCCAGCAGGTCTGGAGGTGGATGAGGCAAAAAAGAGGCAGTTTTGCGCCCGCTCCCAAAACGGCCATTTCCTTGACCAAGCGTTTTTGGCCAATCCCCCCTCCTCCACTGTTTTGGCTGCCACTTGCTTTCTGGCCGACTTACCACATTAAAAGTGATCAGTCACTGTTTCCCAGCAGGTCTGGAGGTGGATGAGGCAAAAAAGAGGCAGTTTTGCGTCCGCTCCCAAAACGGCCATTTCCTTGACCAAGCGTTTTTGGCCAATCCCCCCTCCTCCACTGTTTTGGCTGCCACTTGCTTTCTGGCCGACTTACCACATTAAAAGTGATCAGTCACTGTTTCCCAGCAGGTCTGGAGGTGGATGAGGCAAAAAAGAGGCAGTTTTGCGTCCGCTCCCAAAACGGCCATTTCCTTGACCCCGGGGTCAGCGTTTTTGGCCAATCCCCCCTCCTCCACTGTTTTGGCTGCCACTTGCTTTCTGGCCGACTTACCACATTAAAAGTGATCAGTCACTGTTTCCCAGCAGGTCTGGAGGTGGATGAGGCAAAAAAGAGGCAGTTTTGCGTCCGCTCCCAAAACGGCCATTTCCTTAACCCCGGGGTCAGCGTTTTTGGCCAATCCCCCCTCCTCCACTGTTTTGGCTGCCACTTGCTTTCTGGCCGACTTACCACATTAAAAGTGATCAGTCACTGTTTCCCAGCAGGTCTGGAGGTGGATGAGGCAAAAAAGAGGCAGTTTTGCGTCCGCTCCCAAAACGGCCATTTCCTTGACCCCGGGGTCAGCGTTTTTGGCCAATCCCCCCTCCTACACTGTTTTGGCTGCCACTTGCTTTCTGGCCGACTTACCACATTAAAAGTGATCAGTCACTGTTTCCCAGCAGGTCTGGAGGTGGATGAGGCAAAAAAGAGGCAGTTTTGCGTCCGCTCCCAAAACGGCCATTTCCTTGACCAAGCGTTTTTGGCCAATCCCCCCTCCTCCACTGTTTTGGCTGCCACTTGCTTTCTGGCCGACTTACCACATTAAAAGTGATCAGTCACTGTTTCCCAGCAGGTCTGGAGGTGGATGAGGCAAAAAAGAGGCAGTTTTGCGTCCGCTCCCAAAACGGCCATTTCCTTGACCCCGGGGTCAGCGTTTTTGGCCAATCCCCCCTCCTCCACTGTTTTGGCTGCCACTTGCTTTCTGGCCGACTTACCACATTAAAAGTGATCAGTCACTGTTTCCCAGCAGGTCTGGAGGTGGATGAGGCAAAAAAGAGGCAGTTTTGCGTCCGCTCCCAAAACGGCCATTTCCTTGACCCCGGGGTCAGCGTTTTTGGCCAATCCCCCCTCCTCCACTGTTTTGGCTGCCACTTGCTTTCTGGCCGACTTACCACATTAAAAGTGATCAGTCACTGTTTCCCAGCAGGTCTGGAGGTGGATGAGGCAAAAAAGAGGCAGTTTTGCGTCCGCTCCCAAAACGGCCATTTCCTTGACCCCGGGGTCAGCGTTTTTGGCCAATCCCCCCTCCTCCACTGTTTTGGCTGCCACTTGCTTTCTGGCCGACTTACCACATTAAAAGTGATCAGTCACTGTTTCCCAGCAGGTCTGGAGGTGGATGAGGCAAAAAAGAGGCAGTTTTGCGTCCGCTCCCAAAACGGCCATTTCCTTGACCCCGGGGTCAGCGTTTTTGGCCAATCCCCCCTCCTCCACTGTTTTGGCTGCCACTTGCTTTCTGGCCGACTTACCACATTAAAAGTGATCAGTCACTGTTTCCCAGCAGGTCTGGAGATGGATGAGGCAAAAAAGAGGCAGTTTTGCGTCCGCTCCCAAAACGGCCATTTCCTTGACCCCGGGGTCAGCGTTTTTGGCCAATCCCCCCTCCTCCACTGTTTTGGCTGCCACTTGCTTTCTGGCCGACTTACCACATTAAAAGTGATCAGTCACTGTTTCCCAGCAGGTCTGCAGGTGGATGAGGCAAAAAAAGAGGCAGTTTTGCGTCCGCTCCCAAAACGGCCATTTCCTTGACCCCGGGGTCAGCGTTTTTGGCCAATCCCCCCTCCTCCACTGTTTTGGCTGCCACTTGCTTTCTGGCCGACTTACCACATTAAAAGTGATCAGTCACTGTTTCCCAGCAGGTCTGGAGGTGGATGAGGCAAAAAAGTGGCAGTTTTGCGTCCGCTCCCAAAACGGCCATTTCCTTGACCAAGCGTTTTTGGCCAATCCCCCCTCCTCCACTGTTTTGGCTGCCACTTGCTTTCTGGCCGACTTACCACATTAAAAGTGATCAGTCACTGTTTCCCAGCAGGTCTGGAGGTGGATGAGGCAAAAAAGAGGCAGTTTTGCGTCCGCTCCCAAAACGGCCATTTCCTTGACCCCGGTCAGCGTTTTTGGCCAATCCCCCCTCCTCCACTGTTTTGGCTGCCACTTGCTTTCTGGCCGACTTACCACATTAAAAGTGATCAGTCACTGTTTCCCAGCAGGTCTGGAGGTGGATGAGGCAAAAAAGAGGCAGTTTTGCGTCCGCTCCCAAAACGGCCATTTCCTTGACCCCGGGGTCCGCGTTTTTGGCCAATCCCCCCTCCTCCACTGTTTTGGCTGCCACTTGCTTTCTGGCCGACTTACCACATTAAAAGTGATCAGTCACTGTTTCCCAGCAGGTCTGGAGGTGGATGAGGCAAAAAAGAGGCAGTTTTGCGTCCGCTCCCAAAACGGCCATTTCCTTGACCCCGGGGTCAGCGTTTTTGGCCAATCCCCCCCTCCTCCACTGTTTTGGCTGCCACTTGCTTTCTGGCCGACTTACCACATTAAAAGTGATCAGTCACTGTTTCCCAGCAGGTCTGGAGGTGGATGAGGCAAAAAAGAGGCAGTTTTGCGTCCGCTCCCAAAACGGCCATTTCCTTGACCAAGCGTTTTTGGCCAATCCCCCCTCCTCCACTGTTTTGGCTGCCACTTGCTTTCTGGCCGACTTACCACATTAAAAGTGATCAGTCACTGTTTCCCAGCAGGTCTGGAGGTGGATGAGGCAAAAAAGAGGCAGTTTTGCGTCCGCTCCCAAAACGGCCATTTCCTTGACCCCGGGGTCAGCGTTTTTGGCCAATCCCCCCTCCTCCACTGTTTTGGCTGCCACTTGCTTTCTGGCCGACTTACCACATTAAAAGTGATCAGTCACTGTTTCCCAGCAGGTCTGGAGGTGGATGAGGCAAAAAAGTGGCAGTTTTGCGTCCGCTCCCAAAACGGCCATTTCCTTGACCAAGCGTTTTTGGCCAATCCCCCCTCCTCCACTGTTTTGGCTGCCACTTGCTTTCTGGCCGACTTACCACATTAAAAGTGATCAGTCACTGTTTCCCAGCAGGTCTGGAGGTGGATGAGGCAAAAAAGAGGCAGTTTTGCGTCCGCTCCCAAAACGGCCATTTCCTTGACCCCGGGGTCAGCGTTTTTGGCCAATCCCCCCCTCCTCCACTGTTTTGGCTGCCACTTGCTTTCTGGCCGACTTACCACATTAAAAGTGATCAGTCACTGTTTCCCAGCAGGTCTGGAGGTGGATGAGGCAAAAAAGAGGCAGTTTTGCGTCCGCTCCCAAAACGGCCATTTCCTTGACCAAGCGTTTTTGGCCAATCCCCCCTCCTCCACTGTTTTGGCTGCCACTTGCTTTCTGGCCGACTTACCACATTAAAAGTGATCAGTCACTGTTTCCCAGCAGGTCTGGAGGTGGATGAGGCAAAAAAGAGGCAGTTTTGCGTCCGCTCCCAAAACGGCCATTTCCTTGACCCCGGGGTCAGCGTTTTTGGCCAATCCCCCCTCCTCCACTGTTTTGGCTGCCACTTGCTTTCTGGCCGACTTACCACATTAAAAGTGATCAGTCACTGTTTCCCAGCAGGTCTGGAGGTGGATGAGGCAAAAAAGAGGCAGTTTTGCGTCCGCTCCCAAAACGGCCATTTCCTTGACCCCGGGGTCAGCGTTTTTGGCCAATCCCCCCTCCTCCACTGTTTTGGCTGCCACTTGCTTTCTGGCCGACTTACCACATTAAAAGTGATCAGTCACTGTTTCCCAGCAGGTCTGGAGGTGGATGAGGCAAAAAAGAGGCAGTTTTGCGTCCGCTCCCAAAACGGCCATTTCCTTGACCCCGGGGTCAGCGTTTTTGGCCAATCCCCCCTCCTCCACTGTTTTGGCTGCCACTTGCTTTCTGGCCGACTTACCACATTAAAAGTGATCAGTCACTGTTTCCCAGCAGGTCTGCAGGTGGATGAGGCAAAAAAAGAGGCAGTTTTGCGTCCGCTCCCAAAACGGCCATTTCCTTGACCCCGGGGTCAGCGTTTTTGGCCAATCCCCCCTCCTCCACTGTTTTGGCTGCCACTTGCTTTCTGGCCGACTTACCACATTAAAAGTGATCAGTCACTGTTTCCCAGCAGGTCTGGAGGTGGATGAGGCAAAAAAGTGGCAGTTTTGCGTCCGCTCCCAAAACGGCCATTTCCTTGACCAAGCGTTTTTGGCCAATCCCCCCTCCTCCACTGTTTTGGCTGCCACTTGCTTTCTGGCCGACTTACCACATTAAAAGTGATCAGTCACTGTTTCCCAGCAGGTCTGGAGGTGGATGAGGCAAAAAAGAGGCAGTTTTGCGTCCGCTCCCAAAACGGCCATTTCCTTGACCCCGGTCAGCGTTTTTGGCCAATCCCCCCTCCTCCACTGTTTTGGCTGCCACTTGCTTTCTGGCCGACTTACCACATTAAAAGTGATCAGTCACTGTTTCCCAGCAGGTCTGGAGGTGGATGAGGCAAAAAAGAGGCAGTTTTGCGTCCGCTCCCAAAACGGCCATTTCCTTGACCCCGGGGTCCGCGTTTTTGGCCAATCCCCCCTCCTCCACTGTTTTGGCTGCCACTTGCTTTCTGGCCGACTTACCACATTAAAAGTGATCAGTCACTGTTTCCCAGCAGGTCTGGAGGTGGATGAGGCAAAAAAGAGGCAGTTTTGCGTCCGCTCCCAAAACGGCCATTTCCTTGACCCCGGGGTCAGCGTTTTTGGCCAATCCCCCCCTCCTCCACTGTTTTGGCTGCCACTTGCTTTCTGGCCGACTTACCACATTAAAAGTGATCAGTCACTGTTTCCCAGCAGGTCTGGAGGTGGATGAGGCAAAAAAGAGGCAGTTTTGCGTCCGCTCCCAAAACGGCCATTTCCTTGACCAAGCGTTTTTGGCCAATCCCCCCTCCTCCACTGTTTTGGCTGCCACTTGCTTTCTGGCCGACTTACCACATTAAAAGTGATCAGTCACTGTTTCCCAGCAGGTCTGGAGGTGGATGAGGCAAAAAAGAGGCAGTTTTGCGTCCGCTCCCAAAACGGCCATTTCCTTGACCCCGGGGTCAGCGTTTTTGGCCAATCCCCCCTCCTCCACTGTTTTGGCTGCCACTTGCTTTCTGGCCGACTTACCACATTAAAAGTGATCAGTCACTGTTTCCCAGCAGGTCTGGAGGTGGATGAGGCAAAAAAGTGGCAGTTTTGCGTCCGCTCCCAAAACGGCCATTTCCTTGACCAAGCGTTTTTGGCCAATCCCCCCTCCTCCACTGTTTTGGCTGCCACTTGCTTTCTGGCCGACTTACCACATTAAAAGTGATCAGTCACTGTTTCCCAGCAGGTCTGGAGGTGGATGAGGCAAAAAAGAGGCAGTTTTGCGTCCGCTCCCAAAACGGCCATTTCCTTGACCCCGGGGTCAGCGTTTTTGGCCAATCCCCCCTCCTCCACTGTTTTGGCTGCCACTTGCTTTCTGGCCGACTTACCACATTAAAAGTGATCAGTCACTGTTTCCCAGCAGGTCTGGAGGTGGATGAGGCAAAAAAGAGGCAGTTTTGCGTCCGCTCCCAAAACGGCCATTTCCTTGACCAAGCGTTTTTGGCCAATCCCCCCTCCTCCACTGTTTTGGCTGCCACTTGCTTTCTGGCCGACTTACCACATTAAAAGTGATCAGTCACTGTTTCCCAGCAGGTCTGGAGGTGGATGAGGCAAAAAAGAGGCAGTTTTGCGTCCGCTCCCAAAACGGCCATTTCCTTGACCCCGGGGTCAGCGTTTTTGGCCAATCCCCCCTCCTCCACTGTTTTGGCTGCCACTTGCTTTCTGGCCGACTTACCACATTAAAAGTGATCAGTCACTGTTTCCCAGCAGGTCTGGAGGTGGATGAGGCAAAAAAGAGGCAGTTTTGCGTCCGCTCCCAAAACGGCCATTTCCTTGACCCTGACCCCGGGGTCAGCGTTTTGGCCAATCCCCCCCTCCTCCACTGTTTTGGCTGCCACTTGCTTTCTGGCCGACTTACCACATTAAAAGTGATCAGTCACTGTTTCCCAGCAGGTCTGGAGGTGGATGAGGCAAAAAAGAGGCAGTTTTGCGTCCGCTCCCAAAACGGCCATTTCCTTGACCAAGCGTTTTTGGCCAATCCCCCCTCCTCCACTGTTTTGGCTGCCACTTGCTTTCTGGCCGACTTACCACATTAAAAGTGATCAGTCACTGTTTCCCAGCAGGTCTGGAGGTGGATGAGGCAAAAAAGAGGCAGTTTTGCGTCCGCTCCCAAAACGGCCATTTCCTTGACCCCGGGGTCAGCGTTTTTGGCCAATCCCCCCTCCTCCACTGTTTTGGCTGCCACTTGCTTTCTGGCCGACTTACCACATTAAAAGTGATCAGTCACTGTTTCCCAGCAGGTCTGGAGGTGGATGAGGCAAAAAAGAGGCAGTTTTGCGTCCGCTCCCAAAACGGCCATTTCCTTGACCCCGGGGTCAGCGTTTTTGGCCAATCCCCCTCCTCCACTGTTTTGGCTGCCACTTGCTTTCTGGCCGTCTTACCACATTAAAAGTGATCAGTCACTGTTTCCCAGCAGGTCTGGAGGTGGATGAGGCAAAAAAGAGGCAGTTTTGCGTCCGCTCCCAAAACGGCCTTTTCCTTGACCCTGGGGTCAGCGTTTTTGGCCATCCCCCCTCCTCCACTGTTTTGGCTGCCACTTGCTTTCTGGCCGACTTACCACATTAAAAGTGATCAGTCACTGTTTCCCAGCAGGTCTGGAGGTGGATGAGGCAAAAAAGAGGCAGTTTTGCGTCCGCTCCCAAAACGGCCATTTCCTTGACCCCGGGGTCAGCGTTTTTGGCCAATCCCCCCTCCTCCACTGTTTTGGCTGCCACTTGCTTTCTGGCCGACTTACCACATTAAAAGTGATCAGTCACTGTTTCCCAGCAGGTCTGGAGGTGGATGAGGCAAAAAAGAGGCAGTTTTGCGTCCGCTCCCAAAACGGCCATTTCCTTGACCCCGGGGTCAGCGTTTTTGGCCAATCCCCCCTCCTCCACTGTTTTGGCTGCCACTTGCTTTCTGGCCGTCTTACCACATTAAAAGTGATCAGTCACTGTTTCCCAGCAGGTCTGGAGGTGGATGAGGCAAAAAAGAGGCAGTTTTGCGTCCGCTCCCAAAACGGCCTTTTCCTTGACCCTGGGGTCAGCGTTTTTGGCCAATCCCCCCTCCTCCACTGTTTTGGCTGCCACTTGCTTTCTGGCCGACTTACCACATTAAAAGTGATCAGTCACTGTTTCCCAGCAGGTCTGGAGGTGGATGAGGCAAAAAAGAGGCAGTTTTGCGTCCGCTCCCAAAACGGCCATTTCCTTGACCAAGCGTTTTTTGGCCAATCCCCCCTCCTCCACTGTTTTGGCTGCCACTTGCTTTCTGGCCGACTTACCACATTAAAAGTGATCAGTCACTGTTTCCCAGCAGGTCTGGAGGTGGATGAGGCAAAAAAGAGGCAGTTTTGCGTCCGCTCCCAAAACGGCCATTTCCTTGACCCCGGGGTCAGCGTTTTTGGCCAATCCCCCCCTCCTCCACTGTTTTGGCTGCCACTTGCTTTCTGGCCGACTTACCACATTAAAAGTGATCAGTCACTGTTTCCCAGCAGGTCTGGAGGTGGATGAGGCAAAAAAGAGGCAGTTTTGCGTCCGCTCCCAAAACGGCCATTTCCTTGACCAAGCGTTTTTGGCCAATCCCCCCTCCTCCACTGTTTTGGCTGCCACTTGCTTTCTGGCCGACTTACCACATTAAAAGTGATCAGTCACTGTTTCCCAGCAGGTCTGGAGGTGGATGAGGCAAAAAAGAGGCAGTTTTGCGTCCGCTCCCAAAACGGCCATTTCCTTGACCAAGCGTTTTTGGCCAATCCCCCCTCCTCCACTGTTTTGGCTGCCACTTGCTTTCTGGCCGACTTACCACATTAAAAGTGATCAGTCACTGTTTCCCAGCAGGTCTGGAGGTGGATGAGGCAAAAAAGAGGCAGTTTTGCGTCCGCTCCCAAAACGGCCATTTCCTTGACCCCGGGGTCAGCGTTTTTGGCCAATCCCCCCTCCTCCACTGTTTTGGCTGCCACTTGCTTTCTGGCCGACTTACCACATTAAAAGTGATCAGTCACTGTTTCCCAGCAGGTCTGGAGGTGGATGAGGCAAAAAAGAGGCAGTTTTGCGTCCGCTCCCAAAACGGCCATTTCCTTGACCAAGCGTTTTTGGCCAATCCCCCCTCCTCCACTGTTTTGGCTGCCACTTGCTTTCTGGCCGACTTACCACATTAAAAGTGATCAGTCACTGTTTCCCAGCAGGTCTGGAGGTGGATGAGGCAAAAAAGAGGCAGTTTTGCGTCCGCTCCCAAAACGGCCATTTCCTTGACCAAGCGTTTTTGGCCAATCCCCCCTCCTCCACTGTTTTGGCTGCCACTTGCTTTCTGGCCGACTTACCACATTAAAAGTGATCAGTCACTGTTTCCCAGCAGGTCTGGAGGTGGATGAGGCAAAAAAGAGGCAGTTTTGCGTCCGCTCCCAAAACGGCCATTTCCTTGACCAAGCGTTTTTGGCCAATCCCCCCTCCTCCACTGTTTTGGCTGCCACTTGCTTTCTGGCCGACTTACCACATTAAAAGTGATCAGTCACTGTTTCCCAGCAGGTCTGGAGGTGGATGAGGCAAAAAAGAGGCAGTTTTGCGTCCGCTCCCAAAACGGCCATTTCCTTGACCCCGGGGTCAGCGTTTTTGGCCAATCCCCCCTCCTCCACTGTTTTGGCTGCCACTTGCTTTCTGGCCGACTTACCACATTAAAAGTGATCAGTCACTGTTTCCCAGCAGGTCTGGAGGTGGATGAGGCAAAAAAGAGGCAGTTTTGCGTCCGCTCCCAAAACGGCCATTTCCTTGACCAAGCGTTTTTGGCCAATCCCCCCTCCTCCACTGTTTTGGCTGCCACTTGCTTTCTGGCCGACTTACCACATTAAAAGTGATCAGTCACTGTTTCCCAGCAGGTCTGGAGGTGGATGAGGCAAAAAAGAGGCAGTTTTGCGTCTGCTCCCAAAACGGCCATTTCCTTGACCAAGCGTTTTTGGCCAATCCCCCCTCCTCCACTGTTTTGGCTGCCACTTGCTTTCTGGCCGACTTACCACATTAAAAGTGATCAGTCACTGTTTCCCAGCAGGTCTGGAGGTGGATGAGACAAAAAAAGAGGCAGTTTTGCGTCCGCTCCCAAAACGGCCATTTCCTTGACCCCGGGGTCAGCGTTTTTGGCCAATCCCCCCTCCTCCACTGTTTTGGCTGCCACTTGCTTTCTGGCCGACTTACCACATTAAAAGTGATCAGTCACTGTTTCCCAGCAGGTCTGGAGGTGGATGAGGCAAAAAAGAGGCAGTTTTGCGTCCGCTCCCAAAACGGCCATTTCCTTGACCCCGGGGTCAGCGTTTTTGGCCAATCCCCCCTCCTCCACTGTTTTGGCTGCCACTTGCTTTCTGGCCGACTTACCACATTAAAAGTGATCAGTCACTGTTTCCCAGCAGGTCTGGAGGTGGATGAGGCAAAAAAGAGGCAGTTTTGCGTCCGCTCCCAAAACGGCCATTTCCTTGACCCCGGGGTCAGCGTTTTTGGCCAATCCCCCCCTCCTCCACTGTTTTGGCTGCCACTTGCTTTCTGGCCGACTTACCACATTAAAAGTGATCAGTCACTGTTTCCCAGCAGGTCTGGAGGTGGATGAGGCAAAAAAGAGGCAGTTTTGCGTCCGCTCCCAAAACGGCCATTTCCTTGACCAAGCGTTTTTGGCCAATCCCCCCTCCTCCACTGTTTTGGCTGCCACTTGCTTTCTGGCCGACTTACCACATTAAAAGTGATCAGTCACTGTTTCCCAGCAGGTCTGGAGGTGGATGAGGCAAAAAAGAGGCAGTTTTGCGTCCACTCCCAAAACGGCCATTTCCTTGACCAAGCGTTTTTGGCCAATCCCCCCTCCTCCACTGTTTTGGCTGCCACTTGCTTTCTGGCCGACTTACCACATTAAAAGTGATCAGTCACTGTTTCCCAGCAGGTCTGGAGGTGGATGAGGCAAAAAAGAGGCAGTTTTGCGTCCGCTCCCAAAACGGCCATTTCCTTGACCCCGGGGTCAGCGTTTTTGGCCAATCCCCCCTCCTCCACTGTTTTGGCTGCCACTTGCTTTCTGGCCGACTTACCACATTAAAAGTGATCAGTCACTGTTTCCCAGCAGGTCTGGAGGTGGATGAGGCAAAAAAGAGGCAGTTTTGCGTCCGCTCCCAAAACGGCCATTTCCTTGACCAAGCGTTTTTGGCCAATCCCCCCTCCTCCACTGTTTTGGCTGCCACTTGCTTTCTGGCCGACTTACCACATTAAAAGTGATCAGTCACTGTTTCCCAGCAGGTCTGGAGGTGGATGAGGCAAAAAAGAGGCAGTTTTGCGTCCGCTCCCAAAACGGCCATTTCCTTGACCCCGGGGTCAGCGTTTTTGGCCAATCCCCCCTCCTCCACTGTTTTGGCTGCCACTTGCTTTCTGGCCGTCTTACCACATTAAAAGTGATCAGTCACTGTTTCCCAGCAGGTCTGGAGGTGGATGAGGCAAAAAAGAGGCAGTTTTGCGTCCGCTCCCAAAACGGCCTTTTCCTTGACCCTGGGGTCAGCGTTTTTGGCCAATCCCCCCTCCTCCACTGTTTTGGCTGCCACTTGCTTTCTGGCCGACTTACCACATTAAAAGTGATCAGTCACTGTTTCCCAGCAGGTCTGGAGGTGGATGAGGCAAAAAAGAGGCAGTTTTGCGTCCGCTCCCAAAACGGCCATTTCCTTGACCAAGCGTTTTTGGCCAATCCCCCCTCCTCCACTGTTTTGGCTGCCACTTGCTTTCTGGCCGACTTACCACATTAAAAGTGATCAGTCACTGTTTCCCAGCAGGTCTGGAGGTGGATGAGGCAAAAAAGAGGCAGTTTTGCGTCCGCTCCCAAAACGGCCATTTCCTTGACCCCGGGGTCAGCGTTTTTGGCCAATCCCCCCCTCCTCCACTGTTTTGGCTGCCACTTGCTTTCTGGCCGACTTACCACATTAAAAGTGATCAGTCACTGTTTCCCAGCAGGTCTGGAGGTGGATGAGGCAAAAAAGAGGCAGTTTTGCGTCCGCTCCCAAAACGGCCATTTCCTTGACCAAGCGTTTTTGGCCAATCCCCCCTCCTCCACTGTTTTGGCTGCCACTTGCTTTCTGGCCGACTTACCACATTAAAAGTGATCAGTCACTGTTTCCCAGCAGGTCTGGAGGTGGATGAGGCAAAAAAGAGGCAGTTTTGCGTCCACTCCCAAAACGGCCATTTCCTTGACCAAGCGTTTTTGGCCAATCCCCCCTCCTCCACTGTTTTGGCTGCCACTTGCTTTCTGGCCGACTTACCACATTAAAAGTGATCAGTCACTGTTTCCCAGCAGGTCTGGAGGTGGATGAGGCAAAAAAGAGGCAGTTTTGCGTCCGCTCCCAAAACGGCCATTTCCTTGACCCCGGGGTCAGCGTTTTTGGCCAATCCCCCCTCCTCCACTGTTTTGGCTGCCACTTGCTTTCTGGCCGACTTACCACATTAAAAGTGATCAGTCACTGTTTCCCAGCAGGTCTGGAGGTGGATGAGGCAAAAAAGAGGCAGTTTTGCGTCCGCTCCCAAAACGGCCATTTCCTTGACCAAGCGTTTTTGGCCAATCCCCCCTCCTCCACTGTTTTGGCTGCCACTTGCTTTCTGGCCGACTTACCACATTAAAAGTGATCAGTCACTGTTTCCCAGCAGGTCTGGAGGTGGATGAGGCAAAAAAGAGGCAGTTTTGCGTCCGCTCCCAAAACGGCCATTTCCTTGACCCCGGGGTCAGCGTTTTTGGCCAATCCCCCCTCCTCCACTGTTTTGGCTGCCACTTGCTTTCTGGCCGACTTACCACATTAAAAGTGATCAGTCACTGTTTCCCAGCAGGTCTGGAGGTGGATGAGGCAAAAAAGAGGCAGTTTTGCGTCCGCTCCCAAAACGGCCATTTCCTTGACCCCGGGGTCAGCGTTTTTGGCCAATCCCCCCCTCCTCCACTGTTTTGGCTGCCACTTGCTTTCTGGCCGACTTACCACATTAAAAGTGATCAGTCACTGTTTCCCAGCAGGTCTGGAGGTGGATGAGGCAAAAAAGAGGCAGTTTTGCGTCCACTCCCAAAACGGCCATTTCCTTGACCAAGCGTTTTTGGCCAATCCCCCCTCCTCCACTGTTTTGGCTGCCACTTGCTTTCTGGCCGACTTACCACATTAAAAGTGATCAGTCACTGTTTCCCAGCAGGTCTGGAGGTGGATGAGGCAAAAAAGAGGCAGTTTTGCGTCCGCTCCCAAAACGGCCATTTCCTTGACCAAGCGTTTTTGGCCAATCCCCCCTCCTCCACTGTTTTGGCTGCCACTTGCTTTCTGGCCGACTTACCACATTAAAAGTGATCAGTCACTGTTTCCCAGCAGGTCTGGAGGTGGATGAGGCAAAAAAGAGGCAGTTTTGCGTCCGCTCCCAAAACGGCCATTTCCTTGACCCCGGGGTCAGCGTTTTTGGCCAATCCCCCCTCCTCCACTGTTTTGGCTGCCACTTGCTTTCTGGCCGTCTTACCACATTAAAAGTGATCAGTCACTGTTTCCCAGCAGGTCTGGAGGTGGATGAGGCAAAAAAGAGGCAGTTTTGCGTCCGCTCCCAAAACGGCCTTTTCCTTGACCCTGGGGTCAGCGTTTTTGGCCAATCCCCCCTCCTCCACTGTTTTGGCTGCCACTTGCTTTCTGGCCGACTTACCACATTAAAAGTGATCAGTCACTGTTTCCCAGCAGGTCTGGAGGTGGATGAGGCAAAAAAGAGGCAGTTTTGCGTCCGCTCCCAAAACGGCCATTTCCTTGACCAAGCGTTTTTGGCCAATCCCCCCTCCTCCACTGTTTTGGCTGCCACTTGCTTTCTGGCCGACTTACCACATTAAAAGTGATCAGTCACTGTTTCCCAGCAGGTCTGGAGGTGGATGAGGCAAAAAAGAGGCAGTTTTGCGTCCGCTCCCAAAACGGCCATTTCCTTGACCCCGGGGTCAGCGTTTTTGGCCAATCCCCCCCTCCTCCACTGTTTTGGCTGCCACTTGCTTTCTGGCCGACTTACCACATTAAAAGTGATCAGTCACTGTTTCCCAGCAGGTCTGGAGGTGGATGAGGCAAAAAAGAGGCAGTTTTGCGTCCGCTCCCAAAACGGCCATTTCCTTGACCAAGCGTTTTTGGCCAATCCCCCCTCCTCCACTGTTTTGGCTGCCACTTGCTTTCTGGCCGACTTACCACATTAAAAGTGATCAGTCACTGTTTCCCAGCAGGTCTGGAGGTGGATGAGGCAAAAAAGAGGCAGTTTTGCGTCCACTCCCAAAACGGCCATTTCCTTGACCAAGCGTTTTTGGCCAATCCCCCCTCCTCCACTGTTTTGGCTGCCACTTGCTTTCTGGCCGACTTACCACATTAAAAGTGATCAGTCACTGTTTCCCAGCAGGTCTGGAGGTGGATGAGGCAAAAAAGAGGCAGTTTTGCGTCCGCTCCCAAAACGGCCATTTCCTTGACCCCGGGGTCAGCGTTTTTGGCCAATCCCCCCTCCTCCACTGTTTTGGCTGCCACTTGCTTTCTGGCCGACTTACCACATTAAAAGTGATCAGTCACTGTTTCCCAGCAGGTCTGGAGGTGGATGAGGCAAAAAAGAGGCAGTTTTGCGTCCGCTCCCAAAACGGCCATTTCCTTGACCAAGCGTTTTTGGCCAATCCCCCCTCCTCCACTGTTTTGGCTGCCACTTGCTTTCTGGCCGACTTACCACATTAAAAGTGATCAGTCACTGTTTCCCAGCAGGTCTGGAGGTGGATGAGGCAAAAAAGAGGCAGTTTTGCGTCTGCTCCCAAAACGGCCATTTCCTTGACCAAGCGTTTTTGGCCAATCCCCCCTCCTCCACTGTTTTGGCTGCCACTTGCTTTCTGGCCGACTTACCACATTAAAAGTGATCAGTCACTGTTTCCCAGCAGGTCTGGAGGTGGATGAGACAAAAAAAGAGGCAGTTTTGCGTCCGCTCCCAAAACGGCCATTTCCTTGACCCCGGGGTCAGCGTTTTTGGCCAATCCCCCCTCCTCCACTGTTTTGGCTGCCACTTGCTTTCTGGCCGACTTACCACATTAAAAGTGATCAGTCACTGTTTCCCAGCAGGTCTGGAGGTGGATGAGGCAAAAAAGAGGCAGTTTTGCGTCCGCTCCCAAAACGGCCATTTCCTTGACCCCGGGGTCAGCGTTTTTGGCCAATCCCCCCTCCTCCACTGTTTTGGCTGCCACTTGCTTTCTGGCCGACTTACCACATTAAAAGTGATCAGTCACTGTTTCCCAGCAGGTCTGGAGGTGGATGAGGCAAAAAAGAGGCAGTTTTGCGTCCACTCCCAAAACGGCCATTTCCTTGACCAAGCGTTTTTGGCCAATCCCCCCTCCTCCACTGTTTTGGCTGCCACTTGCTTTCTGGCCGACTTACCACATTAAAAGTGATCAGTCACTGTTTCCCAGCAGGTCTGGAGGTGGATGAGGCAAAAAAGAGGCAGTTTTGCGTCCGCTCCCAAAACGGCCATTTCCTTGACCCCGGGGTCAGCGTTTTTGGCCAATCCCCCCTCCTCCACTGTTTTGGCTGCCACTTGCTTTCTGGCCGACTTACCACATTAAAAGTGATCAGTCACTGTTTCCCAGCAGGTCTGGAGGTGGATGAGGCAAAAAAGAGGCAGTTTTGCGTCCGCTCCCAAAACGGCCATTTCCTTGACCCCGGGGTCAGCGTTTTTGGCCAATCCCCCCCTCCTCCACTGTTTTGGCTGCCACTTGCTTTCTGGCCGACTTACCACATTAAAAGTGATCAGTCACTGTTTCCCAGCAGGTCTGGAGGTGGATGAGGCAAAAAAGAGGCAGTTTTGCGTCCGCTCCCAAAACGGCCATTTCCTTGACCAAGCGTTTTTGGCCAATCCCCCCTCCTCCACTGTTTTGGCTGCCACTTGCTTTCTGGCCGACTTACCACATTAAAAGTGATCAGTCACTGTTTCCCAGCAGGTCTGGAGGTGGATGAGGCAAAAAAGAGGCAGTTTTGCGTCCGCTCCCAAAACGGCCATTTCCTTGACCCCGGGGTCAGCGTTTTTGGCCAATCCCCCCTCCTCCACTGTTTTGGCTGCCACTTGCTTTCTGGCCGACTTACCACATTAAAAGTGATCAGTCACTGTTTCCCAGCAGGTCTGGAGGTGGATGAGGCAAAAAAGAGGCAGTTTTGCGTCCGCTCCCAAAACGGCCATTTCCTTGACCCCGGGGTCAGCGTTTTTGGCCAATCCCCCCTCCTCCACTGTTTTGGCTGCCACTTGCTTTCTGGCCGTCTTACCACATTAAAAGTGATCAGTCACTGTTTCCCAGCAGGTCTGGAGGTGGATGAGGCAAAAAAGAGGCAGTTTTGCGTCCGCTCCCAAAACGGCCTTTTCCTTGACCCTGGGGTCAGCGTTTTTGGCCAATCCCCCCTCCTCCACTGTTTTGGCTGCCACTTGCTTTCTGGCCGACTTACCACATTAAAAGTGATCAGTCACTGTTTCCCAGCAGGTCTGGAGGTGGATGAGGCAAAAAAGAGGCAGTTTTGCGTCCGCTCCCAAAACGGCCATTTCCTTGACCAAGCGTTTTTGGCCAATCCCCCCTCCTCCACTGTTTTGGCTGCCACTTGCTTTCTGGCCGACTTACCACATTAAAAGTGATCAGTCACTGTTTCCCAGCAGGTCTGGAGGTGGATGAGGCAAAAAAGAGGCAGTTTTGCGTCCGCTCCCAAAACGGCCATTTCCTTGACCCCGGGGTCAGCGTTTTTGGCCAATCCCCCCCTCCTCCACTGATTTGGCTGCCACTTGCTTTCTGGCCGACTTACCACATTAAAAGTGATCAGTCACTGTTTCCCAGCAGGTCTGGAGGTGGATGAGGCAAAAAAGAGGCAGTTTTGCGTCCGCTCCCAAAACGGCCATTTCCTTGACCAAGCGTTTTTGGCCAATCCCCCCTCCTCCACTGTTTTGGCTGCCACTTGCTTTCTGGCCGACTTACCACATTAAAAGTGATCAGTCACTGTTTCCCAGCAGGTCTGGAGGTGGATGAGGCAAAAAAGAGGCAGTTTTGCGTCCGCTCCCAAAACGGCCATTTCCTTGACCAAGCGTTTTTGGCCAATCCCCCCTCCTCCACTGTTTTGGCTGCCACTTGCTTTCTGGCCGACTTACCACATTAAAAGTGATCAGTCACTTTTTCCCAGCAGGTCTGGAGGTGGATGAGGCAAAAAAGAGGCAGTTTTGCGTCCGCTCCTAAAACGGCCATTTCCTTGACCCCGGGGTCAGCGTTTTTGGCCAATCCCCCCTCCTCCACTGTTTTGGCTGCCACTTGCTTTCTGGCCGACTTACCACATTAAAAGTGATCAGTCACTGTTTCCCAGCAGGTCTGGAGGTGGATGAGGCAAAAAAGAGGCAGTTTTGCGTCCGCTCCCAAAACGGCCATTTCCTTGACCCCGGGGTCAGCGTTTTTGGCCAATCCCCCCTCCTCCACTGTTTTGGCTGCCACTTGCTTTCTGGCCGACTTACCACATTAAAAGTGATCAGTCACTGTTTCCCAGCAGGTCTGGAGGTGGATGAGGCAAAAAAGAGGCAGTTTTGCGTCCGCTCCTAAAACGGCCATTTCCTTGACCCCGGGGTCAGCGTTTTTGGCCAATCCCCCCTCCTCCACTGTTTTGGCTGCCACTTGCTTTCTGGCCGACTTACCACATTAAAAGTGATCAGTCACTGTTTCCCAGCAGGTCTGGAGGTGGATGAGGCAAAAAAGAGGCAGTTTTGCGTCCGCTCCCAAAACGGCCATTTCCTTGACCCCGGGGTCAGCGTTTTTGGCCAATCCCCCCTCCTCCACTGTTTTGGCTGCCACTTGCTTTCTGGCCGACTTACCACATTAAAAGTGATCAGTCACTGTTTCCCAGCAGGTCTGGAGGTGGATGAGGCAAAAAAGAGGCAGTTTTGCGTCCGCTCCTAAAACGGCCATTTCCTTGACCCCGGGGTCAGCGTTTTTGGCCAATCCCCCCTCCTCCACTGTTTTGGCTGCCACTTGCTTTCTGGCCGACTTACCACATTAAAAGTGATCAGTCACTGTTTCCCAGCAGGTCTGGAGGTGGATGAGGCAAAAAAGAGGCAGTTTTGCGTCCGCTCCCAAAACGGCCATTTCCTTGACCCCGGGGTCAGCGTTTTTGGCCAATCCCCCCTCCTCCACTGTTTTGGCTGCCACTTGCTTTCTGGCCGACTTACCACATTAAAAGTGATCAGTCACTGTTTCCCAGCAGGTCTGGAGGTGGATGAGGCAAAAAAGAGGCAGTTTTGCGTCCGCTCCCAAAACGGCCATTTCCTTGACCCCGGGGTCAGCGTTTTTGGCCAATCCCCCCTCCTCCACTGTTTTGGCTGCCACTTGCTTTCTGGCCGTCTTACCACATTAAAAGTGATCAGTCACTGTTTCCCAGCAGGTCTGGAGGTGGATGAGGCAAAAAAGAGGCAGTTTTGCGTCCGCTCCCAAAACGGCCTTTTCCTTGACCCTGGGGTCAGCGTTTTTGGCCAATCCCCCCTCCTCCACTGTTTTGGCTGCCACTTGCTTTCTGGCCGACTTACCACATTAAAAGTGATCAGTCACTGTTTCCCAGCAGGTCTGGAGGTGGATGAGGCAAAAAAGAGGCAGTTTTGCGTCCGCTCCCAAAACGGCCATTTCCTTGACCAAGCGTTTTTGGCCAATCCCCCCTCCTCCACTGTTTTGGCTGCCACTTGCTTTCTGGCCGACTTACCACATTAAAAGTGATCAGTCACTGTTTTCCAGCAGGTCTGGAGGTGGATGAGGCAAAAAAGAGGCAGTTTTGCGTCCGCTCCCAAAACGGCCATTTCCTTGACCCCGGGGTCAGCGTTTTTGGCCAATCCCCCCCTCCTCCACTGTTTTGGCTGCCACTTGCTTTCTGGCCGACTTACCACATTAAAAGTGATCAGTCACTGTTTCCCAGCAGGTCTGGAGGTGGATGAGGCAAAAAAGAGGCAGTTTTGCGTCCGCTCCCAAAACGGCCATTTCCTTGACCAAGCGTTTTTGGCCAATCCCCCCTCCTCCACTGTTTTGGCTGCCACTTGCTTTCTGGCCGACTTACCACATTAAAAGTGATCAGTCACTGTTTCCCAGCAGGTCTGGAGGTGGATGAGGCAAAAAAGAGGCAGTTTTGCGTCCGCTCCCAAAACGGCCATTTCCTTGACCAAGCGTTTTTGGCCAATCCCCCCTCCTCCACTGTTTTGGCTGCCACTTGCTTTCTGGCCGACTTACCACATTAAAAGTGATCAGTCACTTTTTCCCAGCAGGTCTGGAGGTGGATGAGGCAAAAAAGAGGCAGTTTTGCGTCCGCTCCTAAAACGGCCATTTCCTTGACCCCGGGGTCAGCGTTTTTGGCCAATCCCCCCTCCTCCACTGTTTTGGCTGCCACTTGCTTTCTGGCCGACTTACCACATTAAAAGTGATCAGTCACTGTTTCCCAGCAGGTCTGGAGGTGGATGAGGCAAAAAAGAGGCAGTTTTGCGTCCGCTCCCAAAACGGCCATTTCCTTGACCCCGGGGTCAGCGTTTTTGGCCAATCCCCCCTCCTCCACTGTTTTGGCTGCCACTTGCTTTCTGGCCGACTTACCACATTAAAAGTGATCAGTCACTGTTTCCCAGCAGGTCTGGAGGTGGATGAGGCAAAAAAGAGGCAGTTTTGCGTCCGCTCCCAAAACGGCCATTTCCTTGACCCCGGGGTCAGCGTTTTTGGCCAATCCCCCCTCCTCCACTGTTTTGGCTGCCACTTGCTTTCTGGCCGACTTACCACATTAAAAGTGATCAGTCGGAGACTTCCGGGATGGCGCGGAGCAAGATGGCGGCATAGAGTAGAGCTCCTGAGTCGATTAGATAATAACTCCCCCCAAACTATGAAAATATTGAAAACGCGAATTTCAAACTGACAAACTATGAGTGGGGGACGAGGGCAGAGAAGTTTAAAGAAAACAACGATGTCCAAAGACCAAGAACACGAAGTTGAAGGCGAGGCGGCGAGCGGGAAAAACGACGACCCCAAACAGGCCCAGGCATTACTCGAGGGCCTCGCTGCTATCACGAAAGAGATACGTGACTTAAAAACGGAGATAAAACAAGACCTTGCGACATTCAAAGAGGAATTTAAAGAGGAGGTGAGGCGAGAATTTACCCGCTTTAAGGAAGAAACTAACCGAGAAATGGCACAAAACGTCGCGGAAATGAAAGAGCAACGGAAGGATTTAACCGAGGCACAGCTGCGAGTGGCGGAGCTGGAGGAGTGGAACATGGAGGCGACGGAGGCCATCCTCACTCTGCTAAAACAGCAAACAAAACTTCAAGAGAAGCTGACTGAAGTGGAAGGACACGGAAGACGCTGTAATTTGAGAATTTACAATGTGGCTGAACGGGACAATGAGTCTGTGACGGAACTAGTGGAGGGGCTCCTCCGCCGAGAGCTCATGTTGCCGGAGGGAACCGAGCTCCATATTCAATGTGCGCACAGGAGTCTTGGAAAGAAACCGCCACCGGGTGCATCTCCGAGGTCCATTGTGGTCAACTTTCTTAAGTACGCGACTAAAGAGAGCATTTTGACTAAAGCCTGGAAAGAGAAAATAATAGTCGAGGGGAGGCAGATATTTTTTGACCATGACTACCCCACTGAGGTGATGAAGAAACGTAAATCCTACTCAGACATTAAAAAGACTCTGAAAGACAAAAAGATACGCTTCCAGACACCTCTGAGTAGGATAAGGATCCACTGGTCAGATGGGCCCAAGATCTATAATAACGCCGAGGACGCTGCGCAGGACATGCGGAAAAGAGGGCTGGAGACGGGTGAACGGCGCAGTAACGAACCTTCACTCGAGGAGCGGATTCGGAGAGCATCACCATGGCAACGCGTCGGAGAGAAGCAGGTGATAAACAGAGGGTCCGCCGCGCCTGAGGACGCCAATCAAGACGCTGCGAACAGAGTGAGGGAAATGCTGCAAGAGTTTAGAAGATGAGGAGACGATGAAGACTTAGGTCAACGGAGAGAGGGGGAGTACAGAGAGGGGAAGAGTCCCTAGAGAACCCAGATGGTTTAAATGCCTCCTGTTTTTAAGTTAAGGCGAAACGATGGCTGGGTAAGTAAACAAAACCTAAAGGGGGGAATGCTAAGATCACCCCCCCTCTCCTACAAATGGGACTTCTCTAATGTTTACATGTAAATCGACAGAGAGAGCTATTAAGCTAGTGACTGTTGGACTTAACTAGTAGGATGGGAAGACCTACTGTAGGTATACCCCAAACCGCTAGTGGGGGCCTTTTGTTCAGAAAAACACCCACCAACAGGGAGACAGGGCCTACGGGGAGTGAGGCCCTTTTTTGCTGGGAAGTTCAGTTTTTGTGTTCGTTCATATTTTGTTCATGGGAAAAAGTTGGTTGATAACATTACAGTGGAGGGGCTAGGAATTATTTCAAGGGATACAAATAATGCAACATAATGATATAATGGTGGTGTCGCTCAATATTAACGGCTTAAACAATATCAAAAAAAGAAATAAAGCTTTATCTAAGTTTAGAAGAGAGAAGATGCAGGTTATTTTTCTTCAAGAAACTCACCTATCACAGGAGGAGCATGCAAAGTTTAAAAAGTTGGGCTACAGGAATTCTTTTTCCAGTTCCTGTGGGCAAACTCACAAGAGGGGTGTGGTGATACTGATTTCTAACACGGTTAAGTTTGAAATGATCAAAGAAGTTAGTGACAAGAAAGGAAGATATGTCATGATAAAAGGGAAATTAGAAAACCAATTGGTGACACTGCTCAATGTGTATTCTCCTCCAGAAAGTGGGAAAGCATTTTATAAAAAAGTTTTTGATCTTATGAATCTGGAAACAGAAGGGACATTAGTGGGGATTTTAATGTGGTATTGAATTACGGGTTAGACACTACAAGTATGAAGAGAAACAAAAAACAAATTAATAGGTATATGAATACAATGATGTTAGAAATGGATTTGCAGGATGTATGGAGAGAACTTCACCCACTTGATCGGGATTATACCCACTACTCAGCTCCACATGCTATGTACTCCAGAATTGATTATTTTCTAATGGGTAAAGGAGATATACACAAAGTGAGGGAATGTAAGATAGGGGTGGCTGATGTTTCAGACCATAGTGCCATTTACCTAAAAATTCATCTGGACGACAAGAGGAAAAGTACAGTATGGAGACTTAAGGAAGGCATACTGAACAATAAGGAACTAGTAGGAAAAATAAAAGAAGAAATAACCAGATACCGGGAGGAAAATGATAATGGGGAAGTTGACCCGGCAATCTTATGGGATGCCCTGAAGGCAGTGATTAGAGGGAAGCTGATTTCACACACAGCATTCTTAAAGAAAGTCAGACTAGAAACATATCAGAAACAAATTGGAAAACTAAAAGAACTGGAACAGCAGCACAAGCAATCAAAAGATTCAGACATATTTAATCAAATTAAAGAAGTTAGGAAAAAAATAGATGATATCCTGTTAGAAGAGGTGGAAAGGAAAGCAAGGTATGTAAAACAGACTTATTACGAGGGGGGATCTAAAGCCACTAAAGCCATGGCTAGACGCATAAGGAAACAACAAGCAATGAGTAATATATATAAAATAAGGGACCCTGCAACTAACAAAACTCTATATGAACCAGAAGAAATAGAAAAGGTATTTGAGGAATATTATAACAATTTGTATTCGCAGCCTACTCCTGCAGGTGAAGAACACTTGATGGATATTCTAGACAATTTAGATTTGCCAACAATAGGTGCAAAGCAAAACACAATACTGACTTCAGAGATTACAGTCGAAGAGATCCAAGGAGCAATTAGTCGGGCGAAATCAGGGAAATCACCGGGAGCTGATGGGATTGGAGCTTCCTTTTATAAAACATTCAAGGAAGAGTTAATTCCACTACTACATGACTCATTTAACTATAGTCTCAGGTCAGGCAAGATCCCTCCCTCATGGAAAGAAGCTATTATTTCTATTATTCCAAAGGAAGGTAAAGACAAAGAATACTGCTGTAACTACAGACCCATATCGCTTTTAAATGTGGATTACAAGCTCTACACCTCAATTATTGCTAAAAGGTTACAGACATTTATGCAGGATTTGATTGATGAAAATCAGACCGGATTTATCAAAGGGAGGCAAACACAAGATAATATAAGAAGAAGCTTACATGTTCTAGAAAATATACAGAGCAAGGGAGAAAGTGCAATTTTGGTAAGCATAGATGCCGAAAAAGCTTTTGACAGTGTGAATTGGGTATTCTTGTATAAGGTATTGGAAAAATTTGGATTTAATGAGGAATCTGTGAATTGCATTAAGTCATTATATCAGGAACCTATGGCAAGGATCAAAATAAGTGGTAGCTTAACAAAACGTTTCAGTCTAGAAAGGGGGACAAGACAGGGGTGCAGCCTCTCTCCGAGTCTATTTGCATTATTTATCGAACCGTTAGCTCAAATGATTAGGCAGGAGGAAGAAGTTATAGGGGTGAAAATAGGAGGGGAGGAACATAAAATAGGACTATTCGCGGATGATATATTGATATTTTTAAAGCAGCCCAACGAAAGCTTCCCAAAACTCATCAAGCTACTCGAGAATTATGGTGAATATTCGGGATACAAAATTAATGTCACAAAAACACAGATCTTGTCAATAAACTACTCCCCGTCCCAAGAGATAAAGGATACATATAAACTCAATTGGAAAGCTAAATCGATAAAATACTTGGGAGTAAATATCACAAAAGGAATAGACAAGCTATATGACGCAAATTACACTAAAATAAATCAAGAAATTAGGGGAGACTTGGAGAGATGGTCTGCTATTATTTTGGACTTCAGCTCAAGGATAGAGATAATTAAGATAAATGTTTTACCAAGACTCCTATACTTGTTTCAATCTCTGCCAGTAAAGATCCCACCAAAGCAATTTATGGAATGGGATAGGTGGATATCGAGGTTTATATGGGGAGGAAAGAAACCTAGGACCAGATACAAAACTCTGCAGCTTACTAAAGACAAAGGAGGACTGGCTTTGCCAGCCCTTGAGGAATATTTCTATGCTGCACAAATCAGACCCTTGATATACTGGTGTAACAATGAGTATTTTTCAAGATGGAAAAGTATAGAAATAGGGCAGACGGACGTACTTGATAGTATACAAGGACCTACTTGGAAAATTAGGTAACCAATTGGACGTAATAACCAAAACTACAATTGAAATATGGAATATTGTTGTTGAAAGGTATAAACTGGAGACAGAGATAAAGATTTTGAGTTTGTTTGCATTTGATGATAGGTTTGCACCTGGGGTAAATGATAAAGGGTTTAAACAATGGGCGAGAAAAGGAATCACGGCAATATGTACAATGGTTGAACGGGGCAAGCTGCAGAGTTTTGAGAAGTTGAGGGATAGATTTGGATTGGATGAACATGAACAATATCGCTACTTGCAAATAAGGGACTATTATGAAAAGGAGATAAAAACTGACACTGATAATGAAGCGCATGGTGAGAGAAAGACAAAATGGACACTGTTGAATACAGACAAATTATCTTAAGAAACTTCATCCAACTACTGTAATTCATCATCTTGAACTATTCTGAGTGTTTCCTGTACAGAAATTCAGGTTTGACAGCCCCTGGAAAGACAATTCACCTCCTGTGTCTAAAATAGGCTGGTGAGAATGGTGAATTAGAATGGAGAATTAGAATGGTGAGAGAAAGCCAAAATGGACACTGTTGAAAAAATTATCTGGAGAAACTTCATCCAACTACTATAATTCATCATCTTTAACTATTCTGAGTGTTTCCTGTACAGAAGTTCAGGTCTGTCAGCCCCTGGAAAAATATTTCACCTCCTGTGTCCAAAATAGGCTTAAAATGGTGAGAGAAAGCCAAAATGGACACTGTTGAATACAGACAAATTATCTGGAGAAACGTCATCCAACTACTATAATTCATCATCTTTACCTATTCTGAGTGTTTCCTGTTCAGAATTTCAGCTTTGCCAGCCCCTGGAAAAACAATTCACCTCCTGTGTCCAAAATAGGCTCAGAATGGTGAGAGAAAGCCAAAATGGACACTGTTGAATACAGACAAATTATCTGGAGAAACGTCATCCAACTACTATAATTCATCATCTTTAACTATTCTGAGAGTTTCCTGTACAGAAGTTCAGGTCTGCCAGCCCCTGGAAAGACAATTCACCTCCTGTGTCCAAAATAGGCTTAGAATGGTGAGAGAAAGCCAAAATGGACACTGTTGAATACAGACAAATTATCTGGAGAGACTTCATCTAACTACTATAATTCATCATCTTTAACTAGTCTGAGTGTTTTCTGGGCAAAAATGTAAGTCTATCAGTCCATGGTAACATATTTCACCTCCTGTGTCCAAAAGAGGCTTAGAATGGTGAGAGAAAGCCAAAATGGACACTGTTGAATACAGACAAATTATCTGGAGAAACTTCATCCAACTACTGTAATTCATCATCTTTAACTATTCTGAGTGTTTCCTGTACAGAAGTTCAGGTTTGCCAGCCCCTGGAAAGACAATTGTGTCCAAAATAGGCTTAGAATGGTGAGAGAAAGCCAAAATGGACACTGTTGAATACAGACAAATTATCTGGAGAAACTTCATCCAACTACTATAATTCATCATCTTTAACTATTCTGAGTGTTTCCTGTACAGAAGTTCAGGTTTGCCAGCCCCTGGAAAGACAATTCACCTCCTGTGTCCAAAATAGGCTTAGAATGGTGAGAGAAAGCCAAAATGGACACTGTTGAATACAGACAAATTATCTGGAGAAACTTCATCCAACTACTATAATTCATCATCTTGAACTATTCTGAGTGTTTCCTGCACAGAAGTTCAGGTTTGCCAGCCCCTGGAAAGACAATTCACCTCCTATGTCCAAAATAGGCTTAGAATGGTGAGAGAAAGCCAAAATGGACACTGTTGAATACAGAAAAAATAGCTGGAGAAACTTCATCGAACTTCATTAAAAGACACATTTCAAATCCCAACCCATCCCTACAATCTGCATACAAACAATCACAAGAAACATGATTCAAAAATCACTTCATCCTTCATGGCCATCGATATTCAATGTGTATAATGTAGAAACTTGTGTCTGTGTCTGCTTACAAGTAGAAACAGGTGTTGAGGACATCTTGATCTTATTGTGTGTACCATTACATGCATGACATGACACGATAAGCTACGGGGGTCATGACTAGAGGTCATGACTGTAAGACGTTGCATAGGTGGTCATGTTCCCCTTAATACCACAAATACATCTGAGAACATCAGCGGAAGTAAATTGTGTGGCAGGACTGTGGTGCCTAATAGGCTCTTACCTCATAGTCCAGAGAAGTACTGGGGTAACTGCATCTGTGTGGGTGATCCACATCTCCTTCTGGGTCTCCCTCATCAGGAAGTGCAACCTGTCACAACATCTGTTGCTGTCCTTCTACCAATCCTCTGTCCTAAGTATACTGACCTATGGCATCCTGGTCTGGTGTGGGGAGAAGGTCAAACAGGTGGTGGACCTGTTTGACCTTCTCCCCTCAGGGAGATGCTACCGGACAGTTAAAACATGCACCACCAGACTGTTACATAGTTTTTATCCTCAAGCCATCACCAAACTAAATAATGCACTTAAAACATAGGGCCTGTGTAATAATTTGAGTGGAATATAGTTTATTCTTTGGCATTTGTTTTTTTTTTTTTGTATCTTTGTACTTTTATGGTTTTGTTTCACTTTTTTGAGCTTTGACTTTCGTTGTATTTATTTACAATGACAGTAAAAGGGATCCATCTATCTATCTATCTATCTATCTATCTATCTATCTATCTATCTATCTATCTATCACAGCTCATTTTCACTCTATTTTTGCTGTGTCACATGTGTATTCAAAAATCCCAACCCATCCCCACTATCTGCATACAAACAATCACAAGAAACTTGATTCAAAAATCACTTCATTTCATGGCCATCGATATTCAATGTGTATAATGTAGAAACGTGTGTCTGTGTCTGCTTACAAGTAGAAACAGGTGTTGAGGACATCTTGATCTTATTGTGTGTACCATTACATGCATGACATGACACGATAAGCTACGGGGGAGCTAGAGGTCATGACTGTAAGACGTTGCATAGGTGGTCATGTTCCCCTTAATACCACAAATACATCTGAGAACATCAGCGGAAGTAAATTGTGTGGCAGGACTGTGGTGCCTAATAGGCTATCTTACCTCATAGTCCAGAGAAGTACTGGGGTAACTGCATCTGTGTGGGTGATCCACATCTCCTTCTGGGTCTCCCTCATCAGGAAGTGCAACCTGTCACAACATCTGCTGCTGTCCTTCTACCAATCCTCTGTCCTAAGTGTACTGACCTACGGCATCCTGGTCTGGTGTGGTTGGTGCAGCTCTACAGCAGACAAAAGGGAAGGGCCTCATCTTCACCTCCCGTTGTCTCCAGAAAACAGACACTATCCTGAAAGACACATCTCACTCTACCCACCACCTGTTTGACCTTCTCCCCTCAGGGAGACGCTACCGGACAGTTAAAACATGCACCACCAGACTGTTACATAGTTTTTATCCTCAAGCCATCACCAAACTAAATAATGCACTCAAAACATAGGGCATGTGTAATAATTTGAGTGGAATATAATTTATTCTTTGGCATTTGTTTTTTTTTTGTATCTTTGTACTTTTATGGTTTTGTTTCACTTTTTTGAGCTTTGACTTTCGTTGTATTTATTTACAATGACAGTAAAAGGGATCTATCTATCTATCTATCTATCTATCTATCTATCTATCTATCTATCACAGCTCATTTTCACTCTATTTTTGCTGTGTCACGTGTACTCAAAAATCCCAACCCATCCCCACTATCTGCATACAAACAATCACAAGAAACTTGATTCAAAAATCACTTCATCCTTCATGGCCATCGATATTCAATGTGTATAATGTAGAAACTTGTGTCTGTGTCTGCTTACAAGTAGAAACAGGTGTTGAGGACATCTTGATCTTATTGTGTGTACCATTACATGCATGACATGACACGATAAGCTACGGGGGAGCTAGAGGTCTTGACTGTAAGACGTTGCATAGGTGGTCATGTTCCCCTTAATACCACAAATACATCTGAGAACATCAGCGGAAGTAAATTGTGTGGCAGGACTGTGGTGCCTAATAGGCTACCTTACCTCATAGTCCAGAGAAGTACTGGGGTAACTGCATCTGTGTGGGTGATCCACATCTCCCTCTGGGTCTCCCTCATCTAGGCTGCACATCTTGGGGTGAAATTGTTAACTAGAAACTCTGATATTGCAACAAAATGTCTTCAATGTTAATTAGAACTTTAAATCATAAAGTGTTTCATATGTTCCTCAAACGTTGTACAGGTCAGTGTGACCTGACAGACTGGTGTCTCCTCTATGGTTTTAAGCAGCAGATGTAATATCTTGATTGTAAGAAACAGAAAGTTCTTGTTTTATAAACATATTCCTGCTAGATACATGCCTACGCAGACAACGCTGACGGCTGGTGGAGACTGATGTACAGACTAGTGATGTGTCGGTCCTGATTGGGAGCTGATCCAATCGGGAGCCGATACGTTTGTTTTTCTGCCATCATTATTACGGACCTTAGCATCCAATCAAACAATGGTTACGTGTGATATTGTGATACTCTACCCTTTAAAATCTGTTGGAAAACCCAATTCTTAGTTCCCCTGGCCAGAACCTCCCCCCAAGGGCTGTCCATTAAAAGAACGCGGGTCCTTACAAAATAGTTCCTTTAGGTCCAGCTGAAAGACCAGCAAAATCGTGTAAAAAAATGTATACAAGACTATTTTGGTGTTCAGGTGTGAAAAGAAGATGCAAGCGTCTACGTCTAGAGTTTAGGATGCTAATCTATATCAAAAGCAAATACAGGTAAAGGTGTGTGAAGTGAGCCTAATGAGAAAATAAAGGTATAAAAATGCAAAGGTTCATCACAGTGTGTGATTATTGAACAATAGAACACAATAGGATGATTAGTAGGGATGGGTCATACTTTTCGAATATTATTAGTCATAAAATTATAAAATTTGTTTTTGCCAGAGTAATAAATAGATCCTGGCTGTAAAGGCGATGTCAGGTCTCTGTAAAGATGTGGGTACAAACAGTCTCTGATTTCTTTATGCTTAGGGAGGGAGTTTAGGGAGTAGGGAATCCCATTTCATCTACTAGACAACTGTGACCATTAGCTGGAAGGAGCCCTCAGTACAAGCTGGGTGAGCTTAACTCGTATCTTCTAGTGATGGGAATTTCGGCTCTTTCGGCTCCTCAGATTTTTTTTGTTGCTTCAATAAATATATTACCAAATTATGTGTAAAATGAATTACTAATGTAAAATACACATTATATAGAATATTTATTGTTTATATTGCCTTATTGATTTGAAATTATTTAATTTTACTGGGGTCATAGAGCTCTGGGCTGTAGGTCTTGGTGGCTGTGGTGTTGTCCTGGATGATGCTGTAGACACTGTAGGAGCAGTAGACACACTGGCACCTTCATTAACAGCAGGTTCCCTTGCTTGTCTTTCCTCCTCTAACTGAATTGATGGGTGAACAGTACACGCATGCCTGTGCAGGTTATTTGTGGAGCCTGCCTGATATGAAATTTTAATTTTGCAAAGTCTGCACTCTGCCTTTGAACTATCAATATTAAAAAATAAATAATAAATAAATGAATAAATATCATATTAAAATGTGTCCAAATTTTTCTACATTTTCTGTTGCTCATGTTTCTCACCTGTCCTGCCTGCAGTCTGACTTGTAGCAGTGCTCTCTCTCGCTCTCTTGTCTCTCCCTCACTCCAGTTCCTGTGCTCACTGCACTGTGTTGTGTCCCGATCGGATCGGCACCCGATCAGGAGCCGGCTCCCGTCGTTCACTTCAAAGAGCCGGCTCTAAGAACCGGATCGACGGCGACGGTCATTTCAGAAGAGACATGAAAGAGGCAAGATCAAGCCCAGAGCCAGCTGCCAGATGATGATAATGCGCTGTATAAGTGACCTCCGTGTGACGCTCTGCAGCAGTGAGTGAGGCCTGCAGATAACCTCCGACAAGGTAACCATTAGCTGGACATTTCTTTTAGTTTGTGCACTTGTAAAAATGTGAGTTTGATATTCTCGGGTTTATGTATCACACTATTAGTGTAGATATTAGCAGTGGATTTATTTTTTCACAGTGATTGTTGTTTTTTTTCTTTTAACATGTCATGATTTAGAGCTAACAAGTAATGTTAGCTTGTAGTAAGGAGTGAGGGTTGTCTTACTGCATTCGGCTAGCTAGCGTTCTGTTGTGACTTCTCTGATGCCGATGATGTGCAGTTGATGAAAGGAGACGTCCGCTGACAACGACTTAGTGAATAAAAATAGGTTTATTACAAAAAGGTCAGTTGTCTAACAGGCACCATGGAGGCCCGGGAAGACGTTCAGCCAATTCTAGGAACAGACAGTGTAACCCCCGGCCGAATCTGCTGTCTCTCTGTCCTCGTCTTCCTCGAGCCACCTCTCTGGTCACTTCTTTATACCCCCTTGACCATACATCCCAACATCTGGTTTTCATCCATATAACAGGTCTAGTCTTTGTTTTAGGGGTACAAGGATATATTAGAAGGACACCATCCCCCAGTATCTAGTAAGGGGGAGCAAAGGTCAGATCTCCCCGGCCAGGTCAAGCAATTCCCAGCCTCTCCGACTCCAGATAATTGATCACAGATCCGAAGAAGAGAAACACTGACCACTACCATGTCTTATGCCCTAAAGGCACATATCAAACACTTATACACAGTTATACTCACTACAAACACATATCAAACACTGCATATCATACACCACAGTTCCTATATATTTCAGTTGCTATAATTCTATTGGTTATAGCTTGTGCTTATTTGCTTGCTAGTACTGTTTTACAACGTGCTCATTGTCAGGCCCACTTGAATCTGTGCCTGCAGAATTCCAACAACATCTCTGCAGATTGATCACAGATTTTGAAGGAATTTCAATTCAGTTAACATTGTCATCTGAAAACGCTATTATATTTACAAGCAAAAAAGTATTCTGCTAAATTACGCTAACTACTAAACTATAAAAAAATCTGCAGATGCTGTTTGGATCTGGTCATTACTAGCCTTTTGCTCTGTATGCTAGCTGTAACAAATGCCTTTGTGTCGTTAGTTTGCTTTTCCCCAATGACAGGAGAGGGATAGTAGGGATCATTCGTGATGCTGCCTCCTCTGCTAATGCATTGGTTGTACATGTCCACCAAAGATGGAAGAAAGACATCAGTGATCCTGTCGCTCATCTGACCTGCTGTGGACCAGGAAGTGAAGATCATGTCTGCTTAAGTAGCCCAGTTGCATTCCAACTGGAGACAAGTTGACGGTTTGGGTGAGGAAATCATTGAAGCTTCAGGAAGATCCAAATACACATCAAGTTCAACAGATCCCAATGGTCCCTAAATTTGAGGTTAAATTAGAGCCTGAATTTTGTCTCTAATAGAATTAAAGACTTCATGAGGTTCTTTAATGATAAAATTCTCCCCAAGTTCTATAGGAATAGAATACAATGCTCAATAGAGTTCTGGCTCTTTGCCAGCCTGGCTGACATGCTGACATGTTTTTATGTCCTTCTATTAATGAAGAGTAATAGACATTGCATTATAGAGGGCCTTTCTATAGGTTTTAAAGCTGTCCAGATTAAGCATGGTTCTTCTAATTTGGTGGCACACAGTATCCTTGCAAGTTTTCACAAATTATGCTCAAGTCTGGGAATTACTCCAATGAGCTTGTCTATTTAGTTTTGTTATCTTCTTTTTTAAAGAGAAAAACTGTCGTGGTAGGTAAAAATATATTTAAAAAAATTAAACTCCACAAAAGAACTGAGAAATCCTCTTCATATTGCAGCATCATGAGTTGTTTGTATACATTACATTAGATGAGGCAGCCTCCCTGTCTGCTCTGTGCAGTGTTTGTTCCTTTAGTTTGACACCGGAGTCAGATGTATTACCATTTATCCACGACTCTGTAAACACAAGGACACAGGACTCCCTTCATGATAAAGTGTAGCTCCACAATCGGATGCAATCCGTCTTCATATGTTTGCCAGAAGGACGCTGGGATCCTTGATGTAAATTTCTTCACTGCTAGCATAGTTAAACATGATATATGATAAAAATTTCTGTGAGTTAAAAGTCTCCTGTTAGCAAACGTTCATATTAAGTTTTGAAATTTTCATATTGAGCAGTTTTGACACTGGAGAATTGCCTTTCCAGAGGCTGGCAGATGTAAATTTCTATATTGTAAAGAATCAGAATATCTTAAGATGATGAATTACATGAGTGTAATCAAGTTTCTCTGGATAACAAGTCTCTTGTCTGAAAATATTCATTTTGAGCTACTTTCAGTGAAATAATCCCATTCTCAGAAGTGAAGACCTATAGGGTCAACATTGGGTCCAGGTCAAGAGGGGGTTGATGAAATTTCAGGCCCATCTCTCGCAGCATGGCTTAGGGAGATGTCTTGATTGCCAGCTTGAAAAAGAACAACAGGCAGAAAGGAAGGCAAAATGCCAACATGTGTCAGTACTGAATAACAGTAAAAATAAAGCCATATATACTGTAAGATTAACAGTTGTCATGCAAGTAAATGTCACAAGGTTTGGGTTTGCAGCTCCACTCTGGGGAAACCTACCAACCAAAAAAAAAACATAAAACATTCAAACTTAATTCACCTCCTGTGTCCAAAATAAGCTTAGAATGGCAAGAGAAAGCCAAAATCAACACATGTTGAATACAGACAAATTATCTTAAAAAATTTGATCCAACTAATGTAATTCATCATCTCTAACTGTTATGAGTGTTTTCAAGGCAAAAATGTAAGTCTATCAGTCCCTGGAAACATAATTCACCTTCTGTGTCCAAAATAATCTTACAATGGCGAGAGAACGCCAAAATGAACACATGTTGAATACAGACAAATTATCTTAAAAAACTTGATCTTACTAATGTAATTCATCATCTTTAACTATTCTGAGTGTTTCCTGCTCAGAATTTCAGGTGTGCCAGTTTTCCCTGCACAGGATTTCAGGTCTGCCAGTGTTTCCTGCACAAGATTTCAGACCTGTCAGACCCAGAAACACAATTCAACTCCTGTGTCCAATGAGCTTAGTTGGGGGAGAAAACATGAACATGAACGTATGATGAACATAGACAAATTATCTTAAGAAACTTCATCCAACTAATGTAATTCATCATCTTTAACTATTCTGAGTGTTTTCTGGGCAGAAATGTAAGTCTATCAGTCCATGATAATACATTTCACCTCCTGTGTCCACAATAGGCTTAGAATGGTGAGAGAAAGCCAAAATGGACACTGTTGAATATAGACAAATTAGCCGGAGAAACTTCATCCAACTAATGTAATTCATCATCTTTAACTACTCTGAGTGTTTTCTGGGCAGAAATGTAAGTCTATCAGTCCATGATAACACATTTCACCTCCTGTGTCCAAAATAAGCTTAGAATGGCGAGAGAACGCTAAAATGGACACTGTTGAATACAGACAAATTATCTGGAGAAATGTCATCCAACTACTGTAATTCATCATCTTTAACTATTCTGAGAGTTTCCTGTACAGAAGTTCAACTTTGCCAGCCCCTGGAAAGACAATTGTGTCCAAAATAGGCTTAGAATGGTGAGAGAAAGCCAAAATGGACACTGTTGAATACAGACAAATTATCTGGAGAAACTTCATCCAACTAAGGAAATTCATCATCTTTAACTATTCTGAGTGTTTCCTGTACAGAAGTTCAGGTCTGCCAGCCCCTGAAAACACAATTCACCTCCTGTGTCCTAAATAACCTTGGAATGGCGAGAGAACTCTAAAATGAACACATGTTGAATACAGACAAATTAGCTGGAGAAACTGAAATCTTGTGCAGGAAACACTGGAACACCTGAAATCCTGTACAGGAAACACCCAAATAGTTAAAGATGATGATGAATTACATTAGTAAGATCAAGTTTCTTAAGATAATTTGTCTGTATTCAACAGTGTCCATTTTGCCTTTCTCTCACCATTCTAAGCTTATTTTGGACACGGGAGGTGAATTGTCTTTCCAGGGGCTGGCAAAGCTGAACTTCTGTACAGGAAACACTCAAAATAGTTAAAGATGATGAATTACATTAGTTGGATGAAGTTTCTTAAGATAATTTGTCTGTATTCAACAGTGTCCATTTTGGCTTTCTCTCAAAAATTAGCAAAGAGCTTCTATCGACATATACGTTCTGAACCCTCTATGAACCAGTGATTAGGACAGAAGGGTCCTGTCCTAGCGACCCCGTGGTCTCCCTCACTCGTGGACCCCTGAGGCCCAGGCCAGACTGATCAGGGAGGGGAATGAGTGAAGTCTGTATGAACATTCTTCCATTTCTGCTATAAGAAATGTGGTTCAAGAAACTGTCCAAAGTGCCCACAGATCAATTAATGCTAATTAATGTGTTCTTTTGTCTAATGGTGTAATCCATATGTAATCCACATGTTCATGAATATCCAAGGATAACCAACCTTTTGAGGATGCTGCTTCAAATCCTTTGATAACACTGCAATTTACCAATGGGTGAGAAGACTCAGAAAGTCCATATAATTAATAATCTGTGTCTAATAAGTTAGAAACTAACCAACAGTATATTCAATCCAGGTCTGTTTAATCTGTGTAATGTGATAATTAGAGTAATGAAAGTTAATGCAAACTTGAGAATGTTAAAGATTAGGTTATTGTGTGTCATGCCATTTATTATTATTTTGTTTGTTTGCCATTTGTTATTTGGTAAAGACTTAATGAATATATGTATTGGAAATGAAATATCTTGATTCTGTATACCATGCAATGTTATGAATGAAAATGGATTTGGAATATAGTGAATATGAAACAGAAATCTAATTTAGTACATCTAAACTTTTAGTGATGACACAGGCGTTCCTCTGTCAGAGGAGAACACGCCCTTAAGATGCAGAGGATAAAACCTCTGTCTTCCCTTCTGTCATTGCTTAGCCCCGTCTTTTCTGCTTTGCTGTTTTTATTTTATTTTTAAGTTTTGCTTAGCCTTTCGTTTCCGCTTTGCCGTTTTTTTAATTTTTATTTTTCCCTTTTAAGTTTTACTTTGTTACTTATAATCTTTGGGCCTGCTACCTTCAAGTTAAACTTTTGTAGACCGTTCTTCTGAAGTTATAGCTGATCACTATGACTGAAAGTATAACAGAGTTTTCTTAAAGTCCTCTTAAATACCGCCTGAAACACCAGCCAGAACCAAGTACTTTTGATAGCAACTCTCGTTTTTGATAACTCTGAACTGTTGCGTGTGACCAGCGACAACTTTTTCTTAGTGAGCTTTAAATGAGTTTTGAAGCTGAGGCCAACATCAGATCCAGATCCAGCACCCTGCCTAGTAAGAGCTGAATGTCGCTGGCTGTCCTGTAGTCCGAACGGGCCGACAGACGCCACCGCCAAGAACCAGCACATCCTGATCCACCAGAACCTTCAAGTCCCTGAACCACAGTGCTGAGGGAACTGAGCCGACATCGCCAAGGCCCTCCAGCCTCCTGTCTCAGCCTCCAGAGAGAGGTCCTCTCTCTCCTCCTCCTCCTGGAAACCTGCCAGGGACGCTGACAGCTGACCCTGCCTGTGTGACTGCGGACCACCGCTGGATGCATCGCTGCTGGACCAAGGGCCCACGTGAAGTATAACAGCTGGTGTTAGTTCACAAGTTGGTGTCAGTGTAGCTCTGAGATCTATCTAAATCTGCAGGGAGAGTAGTCAGTGAATCCTCTGTGGTTCTAACTACAACGTTCTACAAAGTCAGACGGGTTCCCCTCGTCCTCCGGTACAATCCGTATTCAGTTTCATTTCACTATCACCAATCCAAAGGTTTATCAGCAATGTTAGTCTTCTGTCCTGATTGTTGTCTGTCTAGTGTCATTTCTGTCTTATCCGCCTTTATAGTCATTAGTGTTCTATGTTGATATTTAGCATTTATTAATAAAAAGGTGTATTAACTGCCACTTCGCTGCCTGGATATTTCTTCATAACAAGGTCTAAGAGGATCAATGCCACTGAGAACTTACACATTTAGAACTGAGACTGTTTAATGTTTAATGCTTAATTCTTAAGGTGAAAGACCTGAAGCCATCCGTGCTAAGAAAATAATAAGTTGAATTTCCCGTCCAATGACGGGTGGTGCCCCTATTGATATGAGAGCTTTTAATTAATTAATTAAATGGTAATATCTCCTACATTTTATGGTGCCCGTGTTGTGAAGCACCTATACTTCCTACATTATTGGTGCCCTCCTGTGAGCCAGGTATAATTTCCTACAGCTCTCACCATTCTAATCCTATCTTGGACACAGGAGGTGAAATATGTTACCATGGACTGATAGACTTACATTTTTGCCCAGAAAACACTCAGAATAGTTAAAGATGATGAATTACATTAGTTGGATGAAGTTTCTCCAGATAATTTGTCTGTATTCAACAGTGTCCATTTTGCCTTTAAATCTCACCATTCTAAGCTTATTTTGGACACAGGAGGTGAATTGTCTTTCCAGGGGCTGGCAGACCTGAACTTCTGTACAGGAAACACTCAGAATAGTTAAAGATGATGAATTTCATTAGTTGGATGACGTTTCTCCAGATAATTTGTCTGTATTCAACATTGTCCATTTTGGCTTTCTCTCACCATTCTAAGCCTATTTTGGACACAGGAGGTGAATTGTCTTTCCAGGGGCTGGCAAATCTGAACTTCTGTACAGGAAACACTCAGAATAGTTAGATGATGAATTTCATTAGTTGGATGAAGTTTCTCCATCTAATTTGTCTGTATTCAACATGTGTCCATTTTAGCGTTCTCTTGCCATTCTAAGCTTATTTTGGACACAGGAGGTGAAATGTGTTATCATGGACTGATAGACTTACATTTTTGACCAGAAAACACTCAGAGTAGTTAAAGATGATGAATTACATTAGTTGGATGAAGTTTCTCCGGCTAATTTGTCTATATTCAACAGTGTCCATTTTGGCTTTCTCTCACCATTCTAAGCCTATTTTGGACACAGGAGGTGAAATGTGATATCATGGACTGATAGACTTACATTTCTGCCCAGAAAACACTCAGAATAGTTAAAGATGATGAATTACATTAGATGGATGAAGTTTCTTAAGATAATTTGTCTGTATTCAACAGTGTCCATTTTGGCTTTCTCTCACCATTCTAATTCAAACAGAACCTGAGCACAAAGTGAGTTCTACATTAGCATTAAAAATTCATAGGAAGTTAGTACAGAGACAAACGGTCACTATAAAAGAGCTCCAGACTTAGCGGCTAGATTAGTAATCCTCAGATTTTAAAATATCACACCATGCAGTGTACGGTGTTACATCTGCCCAAAAATAAAAACAAAACTGCATTTAATAGTTCATTTAGATGGAATCATCTATGGTTACACAATTGTCAATATGCACGGTATCAGGTAACAGAGTAGTACGTGTGCAACAAGCTGATGGCAACCAAAGGCAACCATGATCACAAAGAGCATCCGATGCAGCATCACAGTCCTAAGTTTAAAAAAAAAAAACTGTTGACAACGGTTGTTTCTCAGGCACTTTAAAACACAAAAAGCAGCTGCTAGCCTGTTTCCAACACACTTCTGTTTTGGTTGTACAGGGCTTCAAAGGGTTTGTTTTGCTGTTAAAACTATTGTATTTTTACACTTAATTTTTGAATTTAATATACCAGGGAAGTAAATATGTGCTTTGTCCAGTTGATCTATATGTACTTAGTCTCACTATTCTTTTATGAGCTTTTCATGGTCTTCGTTCATGTAGATACACAAGGACTGGAGGATACATGCTCTTCTTTTGTGTATTGAGTCATCCTGATGGGAAAAAAAAGGAATCCATTTAGACAAAATATAACATTTAAGGCAGTAGTTTAAAGAAGGAACTCTGCAGTTGTGATAGCAACAGTTTTACAGAAATTTGTAGCATAATTATTATGGTAGACTAAATCCCAACCTTTTTTTGGTGTCAAGGAGCCTAAAATTGATACACATCAGGCTGTGGACCCGTTGTCCTTGTAAGTTAATGTGTCTCTTCAGAGTAACCAACTGCAGGCCTCCCACTGAATAGGCAGCTAACGGGTAGTCATCAAGCAGTTCCCCATGCTCTATCAGAACCACCTCTCTCACATGTGACATATCAAGTTCAAGAGCTCTAAAGTGCTCTCTATACCAAGCAGAGAACCTTTTCACAATAAAATGTACCTTGCCTTGCAAAATACAAATCTGCATAATTTCAGCAAACTCGGGCAGACCAAATAATTGACCATGGACAACAATCATTCCTTTGTTGTATTTGATACCATTGTGTGACACACTGTTTGTGATATGGACATCAGTCTCATCTGGTAGTCTTTGCTTAATAGCAATTGCAACATCACTTTGTAAAACATCAACTGGTATTGATGACACACGAGTTACTACCAAAGGTGTCCCATGGTCAGAAGAGTACAGGTCAGAAGCAATTATGAGCTGGTGCGTTGGTATGGCGAGCAATCTCTTTAAAGAAACTATGTTTTGCCTCAAATCTCAATGTCCATTTATGAACAAGAGCCCCAAAGAGGCGTATCAGAACAGTGTAGTGTTCCAAATAATAATGTTTAGGGAGAAGACGGCTTTCTGGGAAAAGTGCTTGGTATCTCTGGCGATGTTCACTGATTTTCCACTCAAGATATGAAATTGACTCATCAGAGTGGACAGGGGCTACGAAAAGCTCAACTATGTCCTTGAGATCCAAAAGAGCATGCCATGCAGGTTCATCCTCAGGAACAAGTGGACCAATAATCAGAGGCAACAATCGAAGAAGAGACCAATTCTCATGTGCATTTCCACCAATGTTGTTTTTTGCTGAGAAAGTCTGGGGTATTGCATGGGGCCTGTTGGTTTTATCTCCCCATTTGTATTTAAAATTATGGATCAAATTGTTCAGTTTTTCTAAGGTGAAATATTTTTTACAGATCAAAATAGAAAAACACAGAGCAAGCTCCACAGGTATTATACCCTCAAACAGATCATGCGCTTAATCTGGAGGGTATCCTGCAGTGACATGAAAATGGGTAGGATTCTTAGTCAAAACACAATCCCTTTTAACTCCACAGCATACACTCTGTGTTTCCAGTGCACGCTGTGCAGAATCTATAGATGTATTCAGCAGAAAAACTTTCCACAAAACCTGCCAGCCTGTGAGCACCTAGGTTGTCAGCTACTACACAACTAACAGTCCCTTTTATAGACTCATTCAACTGACTGATGCACACACCACGTTGCTCCAAAATGACGAGATCTTTCAAAAGTGGATCCAACACTTGTTCAAACCCAAATGTCCTCACATCTTCACTTTTACAAAGCACAGCCAAATAAATGGATGACAGAGCAGAATGAGAGCCAGGAGGCAAATTCCCCAAGACCCAATATACACCACAAAGCTTATGCTTTTTGCGTGACGTCCCAAGAGGATTACAAATCTCGAACTCAATATAAAGTCTTATGGAAATTCTCAATTCTCCAACAGCTAGAAAACTATTTGTTTTATAATGCTCACCATCTCGAAAAGACCTGTAAACACGCTGATCACCATGCAATTCCTCTCTATTTTCTTGAGCTATTTGTTCGTCAATCACTTTATCCAGTAATGTTTTGTGACTTAATATTTCCTGCAAGAACTGTAACAACTGTCTTTGGTCTGCAGATAAAAAATACTCAACTGGCTCATTAACCCTAAAATTTTGCTTGTAGTATTCTTTTCTTTTGTAAGAAGTGGCAAGAGGGCCACACTTTCGCAATATTTTAGCTACAGGGTTAGAAACACACACAGAATTGGCAAGTTCTTCAATGACAGCCTGACCAATATGGAGGTTATGGCTTTTGAAAATTTCAGTAACTGTATGCTTTGTGACAGGTGCACAAGCTGAACTCAACAAAAAATGCAACTCTTCCAATAACTCATCAACTCTTCTTGCTGGAATATGAAAAATATGTTCCAATTTCAACAATATTAATGCTTGTTTTCAACAGCACCATCATTCTCTGTCAATGATTCATTTTCAACTTCATCACATGACACATCTGCAGAACAGCCAGCCCTCACAATATCAGAGGTATCTGACCCTCGAACCAGGTCCACAAATCTAACTACACTGGCTTTAAAATCTTTTAGTGTGTGTGGATGATGCTTCCTCTTTTTGTGTGTAAAAAGTACTGTAAACATTTGTTTTGAAAGGACAACCAAAAAACACACAACTAACCGTCTCGTTACTTCGCAGGTGTGTTCCAATATGAACAAAAAAATCTCTCTCAAAGGCTAGCTCAGCACATTCACATAACTCACATTTAAACGTCACTGAGTTAGAGGCTGTCTGTGTAAGCTGAGAAGAATGAGCTTTATGGACATGGGTGGCAAGTCCACTCCATGTCTTGAATGCGCATGGACAATTTACATATATGCACACATAATGTTGGCCTCGTCCGTAATGGTGGTGAAGTCTGTAATGTTTAATTAGTTTGTACCTACTACTCTCCCTGGTTGTACAATGTTTGCACTGCCACATACAGGTCACTGAAAGAAGAAGAAAGAAAAACATTAGCAAATGATGAAATAAAATAGGAATGCTCAATACAAAGACCCAACAGACTGGTCGGTGAGGAGCAACTAATAATGATGGTATTTTTGTATATTGTTATTTAATTTTAGTATTTTTTTTTTTAAATACACAACATTGTCTGAGTTCATTGTCAATTCTTTCAAGTCTAGTTTTTCTTTTAAGTAAACTTTGGTATTTTTTTAACACCTAAACAATAATGTTACAAATAGAGGAGGTGCATACAAATCTTCAGAGCATGGGGGCACTGCTTATTTTTGAGATGTATTTCTGGAGGAAAAAAAGAGAGACATTTTTGAAAAATTAGTCCAAACATTGTTTTTAAAAGAACAAATACAACAGGACAAATGTCTCTATTATGAGTAAGTGCTACAATATTCTTTATATTATAAAGGAATAAATGAATGCACTACATATGGGATTTTTTTCAATGAAATTGAAAAAAGAGAACTTCTAAACAAATCCGTGTGACAAACAAAGCGGCCGAAAACATGATTTACCACAGTTGCAACTATGTCCAGTCACTCCCCCTTTCCCCCATTCTCTCTCACACACGCGCGCTCGCACAAGCATGCACACACGTGAATCTGTCATTGCGGAGCAGCTCATGTTTACCTGGCTGCAAGTTAGTTTTGATGCAACGGGCGGGTCAGGCAGCAGTTTCCACACAGAGCACGAAAATTGCACTTTTCAAAGATTAAACAACCGACAACTAAAAAATATGGCAGTATCAGTGACATGAGTGAAGCTAATTCATCCAGTTTTTTTTTAATCCATGTTCAACAGACATGAATGAACCATTTAATGAACATAAACACTCTTAATTCATTTAAGGTGAACATAGTTCTAGTTTATTGAACAAACACATGCCCTAGTTCATTTTTTTTGAGTGTGCATGTTATATATTTTTATTAGTAGTATTATTATTAGTATTAGTAGTAGTGGTATTATTGTTATTATTCTGATTATTATAAGACTCTGGACTCACCTGGTGCAGTAATTTACCTCTGTGTAATAATTTGTAATAATAATTTTTTAATACATCTTTTTCATTCATACTTTTATATATTTCTATTTTACTTTGTGTTTGAAGTTTATTCTTATTCTTTTGAAGCTGTGTGTAACAAAAAGCAATTTCCCCCTGGGGATTATTAAAGTAATTCTGATTTAAGCTTATTTTGGACACAGGAGGTGAATTGTGTTTCCAGGGACTGATAGACTTACATTTTTGCCCAGAAAACACTCAGAATAGTTAAAGATGATGAATTACATTAGTTGGATGAAGTTTCTCCAGCTAATTTCTCCAGCTGTTGCCATGGCGTTGTAGAAATGGCAGCCTCTCCAGTTGCTGAGTGTTTGTTTGTTTCCCTTTTCTTCTATCTAATGTTTATTTTTTGACTTTAAAATGCCATCAGGAGAAAAGCCGGAGCAGGACACAATATACCGGCAGAACTGAGGAGAAGTTACAGAGGCTGCAAGGCTGGTGCTAAGCTAAAGGCTAAGCTGGCAGACAAACCATCGATCCCCACCATCATAATGGGAAATATTAACTCGCTACCAAACAAGATCGACGAGCTGCCTGCACTCAACAATCAGCGGATTTACAGAGAGAGCAGCTTGTAAATCTTCACAGAGACGTGGCTAACTCAACTGATACCAGACGCTAATGTGGACCTGCCGGGCTTTACTGCAGTGAGAGCCGACAGAGATGGTAACGCTTGCGGGAAACGCAGAGGTGGGGGGATAATCATATGTATTAACAACCACTGGTGTAGCCTGGGACATGTCACTGCGAAAAAAAGGTCTTGTGTTGTAAAGATTTAGAACTGTTAGCCGTTAGTCTGTGGCCATACTATCGACCGAGGGAGTTCAGTCATGTGATCGCACTCTGTGTTTACATCCCTCAGAGCGCCGATGCCACCATAGCCTGTGAGAAGATCCACACAGTGACAGCAAGGCTGCAGACACAACACCCTGAGGCGTTCATTATCATCTCTGGGGATTATAATCATAACGCCCTGGACTCCACCTTGACTACCTTCCATCAGGTTGTGGACTGTCCCACGAGGAATAACAGGACAATTGATCTACTGTACACAAATGTGAAGGATGCATACAGAGCCAACCCCCTTCCACCTCTGGGAAAGTCCGATCATAACCTGATCCACCTACAGTCACAATACACTCCCCTGGTGCAAAGACAGTCTACTACAACACGCTCTATCAGGAAGTGGTCTCCTGAAGTGGAGGACGCCCTGAGAGACTGCTTTGAAGCCACGGACTGGGATGTGCTGCTGAAACCACATGGTGAGGACATAGAGGGGCAGACACACTGTCTGACGGATTACTTAAATTTCTGTTTGGACGTGGACCCTCCCCTGTTAAGACTGTACACTGCTACCCGAATAATAAACCCTGGGTGACTCAAGAGGTCAAAGTTGACATGGACCGGACAGACAAGATTGAGGAACCCACACGGTCGACTCAATTAAAGAAACTTTAATCAAAGGCAAAAACAGGAACCAAGACAAAAAACCCTAAAACTAACTCAAGGCGACTCCATGAAAAAAACAGGAGCGATCAAACAAAACAAAATCAAAACACTAAGAACAGAAATACTCAGGCAAATGGCACTCAAAACACGATACAAAGTAACAACTGAAAACAAACTAAGCTAGACTAATCTTAACGTGATCAACAAAAGGAGCAAGGCAGAGCTTGACACAAAGTATACAACTGAAAACGACCAAACCTCAAGAATAGTTCTCCAACAATGGGACTTCACAGACAAGATAGCGCAGAATGGCAAGACAATGGACATGACGAACTGGCACAGGACAGAGGGAGACGCAGACAATAAATACACAGGGTAATGGGGAACAGGTGGAAACAATCAAGGAGGAGCAAGACAATCAGACGAAAGGAAGTAACAGTAACTGAAACGAGGAAACACATGATACTACAAAATAAAACAGGAAATGACAAGACAACATGAGACGAGACAAAAACGGAACTAGACAAAATACAGGATCATGACAGTACCCCCCCCTCAAGGGACGGCTCCTGATGGCCCAGGAGCTTCAGGGTGGTCCCTATGAAAGTCCAAAATGAGGGTTTTGTCCACAATGAAAGAGGGGGGAATCCAGGACCTCTCTTCTGGACCATATCCCTCCCAGTCGACCAGATACTGACGGCCTCTTCCTCTCCTGCGGACCGCCAAGAGTTTCTTAACTGAGTAGACTTGGCCCCCGTCAACCATCCGAGGCGGCGGGGGAGGCTTGGATGCGGGGACCAGGGAGCTTTCCTTCACAGGCTTGATACGGCTGACGTGAAACGTGGGATGGACCCTTAGGGAGCAGGGCAGGCGGAGACGGACCGATGCTGGGTTGACGACCTTTGAGATGGGAAAAGGGCCCACAAACCGCGGACCCAATTTCCTGGAGGGCACCTGAAGGGGTAAGTCCTTTGTAGACAGCCAGACCCTCTGACCAGACCGGTACTCAGGAGCAGCTCTCCTGCGCCGATCTGCAGCTTTCTTCATCCGGGCCTGACTGCGCTGAAGAATCTGGCGGGTAGCAGCCCACACCCTTCGGCACCTGCGGATAAGGGCATGAGCAGAAGGGACCACCACCTCCTTCTCATTGTCTGGAAACAGTGGTGGTTGGTAGCCAAAAACACAGTGGAAAGGGGAAATCCCAGTAGAGGCAGATGGTTGAGAGTTATGAGCGAATTCCACCCATGTGAGCATCTTAGCCCAGGTGGCAGGGTTCTGGGTTACCAGACAACGTAGGCAGGTTTCCAACACCTGGTTAAGGCGTTCGGTCTGACCGTTAGATTCCGGGTGATAGCCTGAAGACAGACTGACCGTGGCCCCAATGAGTTCACAAAACTCCTTCCAAAATCTGGAAATGAATTGGGGACCACGGTCAGACACAATGTCCCTGGGGAAGCCATGGATACGAAATACATGATGTAACATAATTTCAGCAGTTTCTTTGGCTGAAGGTAGCTTGGGTAGGGCAACAAAATGAGTCATTTTGGAGAATCGATCCACCACTGTAAGTACCGTGGTGTTACTTTCTGAGATGGGGAGTCCGGTGACAAAGTCCATAGAAATCTCTGCCCATGGGCGACTTGGAACAGGCAGTGGATGGAGAAGACCTGCCTGCGGACGGGAAGAAGACTTCGAGCGAGCACAGACTGGACACGCCTCCACGTACTCCTTGACCATGCTGGGCCACCAGAATCTCTGTTTGATGACAAACAGGGTGCGCTTGACACCTGGATGACAGGTAAGCAGTGAGGTGTGAGCCCAATGAACCACCTGCGACCTCTTTTCATCTGGAACAAAGAGCCGGTTAGCCGGACATCCAGCAGGTGGTGGGTTCTCACCGTTAGCACCTTTTACCTCTGATTCTATTTGCCATGAAACTGCTCCAACCACACAGTTACGTGGAAGGATTAACTCAGGTTCCTTGGCAACAGGCTCGGGATCAAACAGCCGGGAGAGGGCATCCGGTTTGGCATTCTTGGACCCGGGCCTGTAAGAAAGGGTGAAGTTGAATCGGTTAAAAAACAATGACCAGCGAGCTTGACGTGCATTAAGTCTTTTGGCCCCACGGATGTATTGCAAGTTTTTATGATCCGTCCAAACAATAAATGGCTGCTGGGCCCCCTCCAGCCAGTGGCCCATTCCTCCAATGCCACTTTGACGGCTAGCAGCTCATGGTTACCTACGTCATAATTTTGTTCGGCTGGGGACAGCTTACGTGAGAGGTAAGCACAGGGATGAATCTTGCCATCAGACGCTGCTCGCTGGGAGAGGATTGCCCCTATCCCCCTGTTGGAGGCATCCACCTCCACCACAAACTGACGGGATGGGTCTGGTACAGAGAGGATAGGGGCGGAGACAAACAAAGACTTAAGGCGTTGGAATGCCTCATCAGCTTGTGAAGACCACTGAAAGGGAGATTGTGGAGAAGTAAGTGTATGCAGAGGTGCTGCAATGGCACTAAAGTTGCGGATGAACCGACGGTAAAAGTTAGCAAATCCAAGGAATTGCTGAACCTTCTTGCGGTTATCCGGAGTAGGCCACTCTGCCACAGCTCTTACTTTAGCCGGATCCATTTGCATCTTTCCAGGGGCTATGATGAAGCCCAGGAATGATACGGATTCGGCATGAAACTCACACTTCTCTGCTTTAACATATAACTTGTGTTCAAGTAATCGAGACAGTACCTGGCAGACGTGGTCTTGGTGCGAGGTCAGGTCAGGTGAAAAAATGAGAATGTCGTCCAGATAGACGTATACAAATCTGTCCAAAAATTCTCTTAGAACATCATTGACCAAATTCTGAAACACAGCAGGAGCATTAGTTAATCCGAAAGGCATGACTAGATACTCATAGTGGCCAGACGGAGTGTTGAATCCTGTCTTCCATTCATCCCCTTCTCTGATTCGCACCAGGTGATAGGCATTTCTGAGGTCCAATTTGGTAAACACCTTGGCGTTCTGTAGTTGCGCAAAAGCAGAAGACATGAGGGGAAGTGGGTATCTGTTCTTGACTGTGATTTGGTTAAGGGGAGAATAGTCTATACATGGTCTCAAGGACCCATCTTTCTTACCCACAAAGAAAAAACCCGCACCTACGGGAGAAGAGGAAGGTGTTGGGCTTCACTATACAGTGAAGACCGCATGTTTCTTTGTCTGTAAAACTATTGGGCTCCTTTCCCCAATGCCCCCCAGTTTCACAGATAGGTGTGAAATCACCCCCGCGCCCAGCTCCACAGTCACCATTGGCCGGAGGGGACACATGATTTTACGACCGCAGGCCCACAAAACCAGTTCACCCCCACTGAACTCTCTCTTTCTCATCGTCTCTCCTGAAGTGGAGAGACCAGGTCTTTCCTGCTCCCTCTCCTCCTGCAGAGGAGAGACCAGCTCTCCTGATCTCTCCTGGAGAGGAGAGAAGCTCAACTCAGCTAAGCTCTGCCTGTCCAGAGCAGCCACCTCCTTCATGGTAGCGACACAAGGTCCTGCCTGAAGTAAGCAGATCAGCGCCAGCAGGCACGACCCAGAGTCTGCCAGCTGATAACCAGAACCAACAACAGGAGCACACCAGCAAGTTAGCACAGAGCTGCTAACTAACAGGAACAAAGGAGCGACCGGATTCCTCCAGCCTGCAACCACAGCACGGACACGAACCACACCTTTCCTCCAGCAACAAGCTGAGAAAGCAGCACCCTCAAGGACACTTCGTCTCCCCTTTTAAGGACTGGTAACAAACTCTAACTGGGCATAGTTAGCATAGCATTACTGCATACATGGTTTACCCTTGTTAATGTATTGACTTGCTTTAATGTTCATTGAGTTTGATTATTGTGATGTGTTGTAGATTACTGTGCATCCATTAAGTTTAGTTGATGTTAGCCTACAAACTAACCATCCTGTCTTAACCTGCACCTTTATCTCTCTCACACACACACAGTCTGCAACAGGCCACTGAGGGACAAAGCTAAGCTAACAGCACTTAGCTTTCCTTTGTCTGCCTCTGACCCACACCCCAGGGGGTCTGGCCATCACCATTTGGTCTCTCTCCCCCACCTTTGTGGGACCCATCTCACATTCCTCAGCCTTATCACACACACACACACACACTCTTACACTCATATTATTTTAGTTTAGTCATAGAGACTTAGTTAGATTGTTTGATTGATTTTGTTTCTGCAACAGCAGATGTCTTTAACACCTACTCTGCTTCAGCCGTACTTACAACCAAAGTACAAGTCCTTAATGCATAACAAATGATGTCCCTGAATTTTGCTCTGTTTTAATACTTGCTGTCTCCGTTAATGTTGTACAACTGTGGACACTGCCAACCTCTACACTGTCAAGAACTCCAAAAATCCTTCAGCTAGCTATCAATGTGGTAATTTTGGTAGTAATTATTAAATTAATTATAAAACATAATTCCAAATTGATAGTTTAGTATTTTTATGAGACTAAATCAATTAAAACGGCTGTCTTTTCCTCGTTTTTCGAGGTGGTGCCCCAATCGAGGTGGACTTTAATCAAAGTTCATTTATTTTAATAATTATTAATTATCTTTGATAATTATTAATTATTTCTGATAGCCAAATTGAACATTACCACTTGTTAAAGCACAACAAATGGTGCCCCGTGTGAGGCAGAGTACTGTTGGCAATTGTTCATATTTGTACAATATTAATTTTCAGCAAAATTTTGGTCAAAACCAAAATTTTTGATAAAACTTTAAAACGAGCAAAATTATCATTTTTAACCACTAGTCAGTCACAGAAGTACTTCCAGCTGTACTTTCAAGTGCATTGTGGTGAAAATCAATCTAACTAAATTAAACTAAAAACAATTTGATGAGTTAGTGTAGTGTACTGTGAATTAAGGCTAAAGCTAATGCTAATACTGGTGCCTATGTTTGAAAGCAAACATTGAAAGCCCCATAGTGTTACATTTAGAGCTTGCTACTGCTGCTAACCTTTCAGGTAAACCTATCCTGTAGGAAGAATTTGGTTCGGCATCTGAATGTCACACATTCAATGCAATCTGTCCATTCGCTGTTAACTAAAGTGCTTCCTGTTTGTTAAGACACAGCGTGCCACCGGCCCTGTGAACTTAGAGCTTGAACCTGGCTGTTACTGCCGTGCATTTCAGCCTGATTAAGAAATAGAGCCTGAGAGAGAGCCACAGTGTGCTATCAGCCCTGTGAAGTTAGTACCTAGCTGCAACTGCCACGTGTTCTAGCTTGAGTAACTTAAAGAGACATTCCTGACTGTTACTGCCGTGCATTTCAGTTAGAGAGTCAAAATTTTGGTGAGTAAACTTATTTTGTGTAAATCTACATTTACCTTAATTGGCCTCAGTTTGCTATCCCCACCAGTTCCACTAGATAGTGTATAACTACCCTCTAGTGTAGGCCACCACAGTGTTAGGCTAGTAGTATTCCCCAAGCTACACTTCAAGGTGTCTGCCACCGCAACACCACAGCCAACCACTTTGCTTCATCGCATTTTAACTTGTTTTACCTCACCCCTTTTCAGGCAACAATGGAGGACCCCTGTGTAGAGCAGTTTATTTCTTCCCTAGCACAGAGCCTAAAGCCTGGCTACCCCGAATTCATCAACAAATTGAATTTCAGTGAGTGTACAGAAGAGATAGACTCCCTACTCAACGACAGGTGTGATGCACAGACTGCATCCAAGGGCTCCTTGTTAAAATGCTTGCTCTTAACTTTTCACAGGCAAACCAGCCTCGCCCTTCAGAGTAGAGCAGCCATAGAGAAGGAGGTAGAAATCCTGAGAGCGCAAAATGCTAGCCTCTTCCATGAGGTTCAGACGGCTAATAAGAAAGCCCTGCGCTACTTAGAAGACCTGCACACAGCAGAGTTAGATCTCTGTTCGCAGAAAGAAGAAATGTATAGACTGAAGTCAGAACATTTGGCCCGACCAGAGTCGATCAGCCAGTGTGATTCCGGTTACTCCGATTCACACTCTTCTACCAGTGACAGGTTCAGTTTTTCCCCAAACAGAGGACATGAACTATTCCCACCTGAACACAAGTTCTTGGGAATGAAGTCAGCTCCTCAGCCTCCGCTGAGAGACCGAGCTCAAAGCCACCTGACTTCCCATTCCTCTGAAACAGACATAGAGGAGTTGTCTAGCATATCTTCTAGAAGATATTCCGTCCCAAGTCCCTCATTCACATCATTGCACGACACATTTCTCCATGCTTGTCCCTCCAAAGATGGGACCAGAACAGTCCAGGACTGCTCAGCCTCCTCTCTGCATCACCGTCAGAGTGGCCGCTGTTCAGCCCCTGTTCTTCCACCACAGAGAAGTGTAGGGCATGATTTACATATCAATGACACTAGCTTAGTCTCGCCTTCACAGAGTCCCCGCCTTGAAGAGCTTGAGCTTCTAGCTAGAAGCATTGACCGGTTTGATCCAGACAACTGTGATCACCAAGTTGAGGACTATTTCAGGGAGCTAGACTACAACTTAATTGACTTACCCCATGCAACTGAAAGGGAGAAAGTTAGACTTGTGTGGAAAACCAGCTCTAAAGCGGTCCACAAGTTTATACAGTCACGACCTCCCAGTGTCAGAAATGAGTATAAATTGCTACGTCAAGCACTGACAGAAGAATTTTCCTGTGCCACTGACGACACCACAGCAATAGTTGCAGCCCTACAAATTAAGCATGCCCGTCGTGAGCATCCAAAAGAGTACTACCAACGTTTGAGACACGCATATTTCCAGGGAAAGAATGCACCAGGCTTAGAAGAAAGCTCCACCTTCAAAGCTTTATTCTTGAGAAACCTCCACCCATGTGTGCGTACTCACGTTGTACTCAGGACACAGGAAGGTGACCCCTCATTGCAGGAGATCCGGAAGATGACACAGGTAGTCTGGGAAACTATTGTCTCTTCCAAAGCAAGGGGGGGGACAAGTGAGCCACCCAGCTCACACACCAAGGTGTCAGACAGGTCAGCTGCCCCAAAAGTTCACCCTCACAACCAACGAAAGGGGGGTGACAAAAGACCACATAGGGACACTGAGCGTAACCACCAGGTCCGTCCACTGCCCAGGGATAGACATTCCAAGCATAGGAGCAGGAGACTGCCATATGCAGAAATCCAGGCAAGGAACAATGACCAGGTAGTGTACGGGTCAGATGATGACTACAGCATCTCTGACTGCAGCTCAGAACATGGCCATAATCTACCCGACACAGATAGTGACTCTGAATGTCTCTCTCCCTCTGGCTACCAGGAGCGTTACAGCCCTGGGCCAAGAAAGAATAAGAGCTCTAGAGCGCACTCTTTTTGGTCATGGCAGCACTGACCTGATGACAGACACCCAATCTTGCATCTCACCTTCACTACAGTTATTTAGGCAAATTTGAATTTGTTAGCAACAGCAGCAAACTCATTTGAGCACTCAGTAATAAAACAAACATTACTGAAAGCCTAAATTCTGATTGGATCCAACACCACTGCTCAACTTCCAAGTACACTTGGACCAACTTCATATTTTGTCAGTAAAATCATACAAAACACACGTAGGACACACTGTTATGACTTTGTCATTTTAGGTGCCTCTATCTCTGCTACATAACACACTGACATTTCCTGTTCCCACTAACCCTCACTAACAACTGAGAAACACAGGTTATTAGGATGCAGTATGTCATTGTTGTGTATGAAGAACTGTTTTTGTAATGTATGTCTGTTCTAGCTTAGCCAAGATAGATTCAGCATATGCCCAGTTGGATAACAAACTGCCCAGTAGTTACCAACTTGTTTCACCTGGACTGACAAAAATGAACAATGGCCGAAACATGCACAATTATCCCATCAGCATCCCACATCAGGTGACATCCTGACTATACAGTGAAGACCGCATGTTTCTTTGTCTGTAAAACTATTGGGCTCCTTTCCCCAATGCCCCCCAGTTTCACAGATAGGTGTGAAATCACCCCCGCGCCCAGCTCCACAGTCACCATTGGCCGGAGGGGACACATGATTTTACGACCGCAGGCCCACAAAACCAGTTCACCCCCACTGAACTCTCTCTTTCTCATCATCTCTCCTGAAGTGGAGAGACCAGGTCTTTCCTGCTCCCTCTCCTCCTGCAGAGGAGAGACCAGCTCTCCTGATCTCTCCTGGAGAGGAGAGAAGCTCAACTCAGCTAAGCTCTGCCTCAGTGTGGTCTGTCCAGAGCAGCCACCTCCTTCATGGTAGCGACACAAGGTCCTGCCTGAAGTAAGCAGATCAGCGCCAGCAGGCACGACCCAGAGTCTGCCAGCTGATAACCAGAACCAACAACAGGAGCACACCAGCAAGTTAGCACAGAGCTGCTAACTAACAGGAACAAAGGAGCGACCGGATTCCTCCAGCCTGCAACCACAGCACGGACACGAACCACACCTTTCCTCCAGCAACAAGCTGAGAAAGCAGCACCCTCAAGGACACTTCGTCTCCCCTTTTAAGGACTGGTAACAAACTCTAACTGGGCATAGTTAGCATAGCATTACTGCATACATGGTTTACCCTTGTTAATGTATTGACTTGCTTTAATGTTCATTGAGTTTGATTATTGTGATGTGTTGTAGATTACTGTGCATCCATTAAGTTTAGTTGATGTTAGCCTACAAACTAACCATCCTGTCTTAACCTGCACCTTTATCTCTCTCACACACACAGTCTGCAACAGGCCACTGAGGGACAAAGCTAAGCTAACAGCACTTAGCTTTCCTTTGTCTGCCTCTGACCCACACCCCAGGGGGTCTGGCCATCACCATTTGGTCTCTCTCCCCCACCTTTGTGGGACCCATCTCACATTCCTCAGCCTTATCACACACACACACACACTCTTACACTCATATTATTTTAGTTTAGTCATAGAGACTTAGTTAGATTGTTTGATTGATTTTGTTTCTGCAACAGCAGATGTCTTTAACACCTACTCTGCTTCAGCCGTACTTACAACCAAAGTACAAGTCCTTAATGCATAACAAATGATGTCCCTGAATTTTGCTCTGTTTTAATAAATGTTTTAATACTTGCTGTCTCCGTTAATGTTGTACAACTGTGGACACTGCCAACCTCTACACTGTCAAGAACTCCAAAAATCCTTCAGCTAGCTATCAATGTGGTAATTTTGGTAGTAATTATTAAATTATAAAACATAATTCCAAATTGATAGTTTAGTATTTTTATGAGACTAAATCAATTAAAACGGCTGTCTTTTCCTCGTTTTTCGAGGTGGTGCCCCAATCGAGGTGGACTTTAATCAAAGTTCATTTATTTTAATAATTATTAATTATCTTTGATAATTATTAATTATTTCTGATAGCCAAATTGAACATTACCACTTGTTAAAGCACAACAAAGGACGGATGAGACCTGCTTTTAAGGAGGATTCAATGTACTCCTCCATAGCCGTCTTCTCTGGACCAGAGATTGAGTAGAGACGTCCTCTAGGTAGGGTGGCACCAGGTTGCAGGTCAATGGCGCAATCGTAAGGGTGATGTGGAGGCAGAGAAGTGGCCTTGGATTTACAAAAAACTTCTTTAAGGTCATGGTAACAGGTGGGTATGTTGGTCAAGTCCAGTTCTTGGGATTTATCTGAAAGAGAAGATCCATTAACTTCGTGTCCAACCACACCACCCACAGTCACATTGGATATCTTTGGGAGACATGACTCCCGGCATCTCTCCCCCCATCCTCTGATAGTACCAGAGTTCCAGTCTATGTGGGGATCATGTTTACATAGCCATGGGTAGCCTAACACCAGAGCATGATGAGTGGAGTCAAACAAACAGAACTTCATGAGCTCTTTGTGTCCCTCAATGTCTAGAGCTAGCGGTTCGGATGTGTGCGTAACCCTAAATAAGGCCTTTCCATCCAGGGAACTAGCTTCTAGAGGCTGTGGAAGGGGATCCACTTGGAGACCAAGCTTCAACTTATAAAACTTTCATCAGCTCCAGAGTCTATCAGTGCTTCCTTAACAAGGGAAGTGTCTTGGAGGGTGCATTTAACCTTGGTCAGATTCCTATGTGGTGTGTTGGGTTTGAGTGTAGATTCTGTTCTCTCCCACCTCCTTGTTGGATGATTGATCTCTTTAGCAGGACACCGGCTCAGGAGATGGCCCCTCTCTCCACAGTAGTAGCAGCGTCCCTCTTGGAAGCGGCGCTGACGCTCCTCTGCGGACAACCTAGTTCGACCTAGCTGCATAGGTTCGTCATCCGATGAACGTGGTGCGATCCGACTCTGAAGTTGAAGGTCTGGAGTGTGGGTCCTGCGGAAAGAAGAGTCTACGTGTCGTCGACCGACGGAGGCTTGCTTCTGTCGTAGCCGGTCCTGAAGGCGGTTATCTACTCGGATAGCCACTGAGATCAGAGAGTCCAGGTCTTCTGGTAAGTCCCGTGGAACCAGCTGGTCCTTAACAGGGTCTGAAAGCCTCTCAAAAAAAGGCATCGAACAAGGCTACAGAGTTCCAGCCGCTATCTACGGCAATAGTCCTAAATTCAATGGCGTAATCCGCTACTGATCTGTTCCCTTGTACTAACCTCTGGAGAGCCCGAGCCGCTTCTTTACCGGGGGTTGTGTGGTCGAAGGTACTCTTAAGTTCCTTCATGAAGGTCTCAGGGGATTGACAGATCTGGGAATCCCGGGCCCATTCAGAGGTGGCCCAAGCTGCCGCTCTCCCTGTGAGATGGGACGTGATGAAGGCAACCTGGGAGCGTGGTGAAGGAAAGGCAGCGGGGTTCATTTCAAAATGTAGTTTGCATTGGACCAAAAACGGACGACACAGATCAGAATCTCCTGCAAACTTCTCTGGTGGAGCCAAACGCAGAGGAGCAGGAGGCAGCATAGCGGGCGGAGCAGTAACGGCAGTTGGAGGAGCAGCTGATGCCTGCGAAGAAACTTAAATGCGTTAACATCTCCTGCATTTGCTGAGTTAAGACATCAACTTTTGAACTGATGGAGAGTTTAAAGTCTTCCTGCCGCGTGGCAAGTTCAGTAACCCCATGTCCAATAGCAGATACCTGCTCCTCGTGTTGCTGAATGCGCATACTGTGGGAACTTAATAGTTCATTGAGCTGGGTGGAGTCGGCTGGGTTCATATCTTGGCCAGTTCGTACTGACATGGACCGGACAGACAAGATTGAGGAACCCACACGCTCGACTCAATTAAAGAAACAAAAATCAAAGGCAAAAACAGGAACCAAGACAAAAAAACCCTAAAACTAACTCAAGGCGACTCCGTGAAAAAAACAGGAGTGATCAAACAAAACAAAATCAAAACACTAAGAACAGAAATACTCAGGCAAATGGCACTCAAAACTAGAAACACAATACAAAGTAACAACTGAAAACAAACTAAGCTAGACTAATCTTAACGTGATCAACAAAAGGAGCAAGGCAGAGCTTGACACAAAGTATACAACTGAAAACGACCAAACCTCAAGAATAGTTCTCCAACAATGGGACTTCACAGACAAGATAGCGCAGAATGGCAAGACAATGGACATGACGAACTGGCACAGGACAGAGGGAGACGCAGACAATAAATACACAGGGTAATGGGGAACAGGTGGAAACAATCAAGGAGGAGCAAGACAATCAGACGAAAGGAAGTAACAGTAACTGAAACGAGGAAACACATGATACTACAAAATAAAACAGGAAATGACAAGACAACATGAGACGAGACAAAAACGGAACTAGACAAAATACAGGATCATGACAAAAGTTGTTCTTAACAGGAAGAAGGTGGCTTTCAGGAGCAAGGACAGAGGCAATAAAATCAACACAGCGGGAGGTGAAACAATGTCTGAAGGAGGCAAAGGAAAACTACAGGAGGAAGGTGGAACAGATGCTGAGTGAGAGTCGCATGAGGGATGTCTGGGATTGTGTCAATACTATCACAGGCCTCAAGACAAAGTCTGTAACAACAGTAAGGGGGACAGTGGAGGAGGCAAACAAACTCAACAACTTTTTCAACCGTTTTGACCACCCCCCATCCCCCCACCCTCACTGCAGCCCTCCCTCCCCCCAATGCACCCCTCCCCCAACAACAATGCTGTCATCCCCGTCATCCCATCCTCCTCTCCCCTCTTCTTCTCCCCTCTCCCCTCCCCACAGCCTCTTCCCTGTATAACTTCAGACCAGGTCAGGGGAGAACTGAGGAAGCTTCGCCCCAGGAAAGCAGCAGGCCCAGGCAAGGTGTCCCCCCGGCTGCTTAAGATCTGCGCTGCTGAACTGGGTGAGCCACTCCAGCAGGTCTTCAACGTTAGCCTTCAGCTAGGGAAAGTGCCCTCCTTATGGAAAACATCCTGTATTATTCCAGTTCCAAAAAAGAACCGGCCCAGCGAGCTCAATTACTATAGACCGGTGGCACTCACATCACAGCTGATGAAGAGACTGGAGCGACTCGTCCTTAACCTCCTCAGGCCCCAAGTGCAGCATGCCCAGGATCCCCTACAGTTTGCCTACCGGGCAGCTGTTGGTGTAGATGATGCCATTCTCTATCTCCTACATCACACCCACTCCCTCCTGGATAAGGAAAGTGGCTCAGTGAGGATCCTTTTCCTGGACTTCTCTAGTGCATTCAATACCATCCAGCCCCTTATGCTGCAGGACAAACTGTTGGGTATGCACGTGGACCCCTGCCAGGTGTCCTGGATCTCGGACTACCTTACTGATAGGCCGCAGTATGTCAGGATGAAGGACATCACATCTGACACTGTGGTCAACAGCACGGGAGCACCTCAGGGGACGGTGCTGGCCCCCCTTCTCTTCACCTTATACACCTCAGACTTCTGCTACAGCTCGGAACTGTGTCATATCCAGAAGTTTGCAGATGACACAGCCATCATCGGGTGTATTAGGGATGAAAGAGAGGATGAGTACAGGAGTCTGGTAAAAGACTTTGTTGCCTGGAGTGACAAAAAACACAGCTCAACAGCTCAAAGACTGAAGAGCTAGTCATAGACTTTGGGAAGTCCAGACCACGTCCACGTCCAGTGTCAATCAAGGGCGACGAGGTCGACATTGTAGGCAACTATAAGTACCTCAGGGCGTGGCTGGACAACAAGCTGGACTGGTCATGCAACACAGACCACCTGTACAAGAGGGGCCAGGGTAAGCTGTACTTTCTGAGGAGGCTGAGATCATTTAACATCTGCAGGGAACACCTGTGGATGTTCTACCAGACTGTGGTCGCCAGTGTTCTCTTTTATGCTGTGGTGTGCTGGGGTAGCAGGGCATCAAAGAAGGACACCAACAGGCTGGATAAACTGATCAGGTGAGCTGGCTCTGTGGTCGGCATGAAGCTGGACTCTCTGGTGACAGTTGCAGAGAGATCGTTGGACAAACTACTGACCATCATGGATGATGTCAGTCACCCTCTGCACACTGTCATCAGCGCACAGAGAAGCCTTATCAGTAACAGACTGCTCCTCCCCAGATGCAAAACAAATAGACTGAAAGACTCCTTTGTCCCCCGAGCCATTAATCTGTACAACTTTACCCTCGGTGGGAGGGGGAGGGGTGAGGGAGGTGCTAGACAGGTGCAATAATTTTTGGGTGAATATATATATATATATATATATATATATATATATATATATTTTTTTTTTTTTCTCTTTATTGTACTGTTGGTGCTGTGCTGCTGCTGGAACTTCAATTTCTTGAGGGAACCTTCCCAAGGGATTAATAAAGTGCTATCCTATCCTATCCTATCCTATCCTAATTTTTCTGTTTTCAACATGTGTTTATTTTCGCGTTCTCTTGCCATTCTAAACTTATTTTGGACACAGGAGCTGAATTGTCTTTCCAGAGGCTTACACACCTGAATTTCTGTACATTAAACACTCAGAATAGTTAAAGATGATGAATTACATTAGTTGGATGAAGTTTCTCCAGCTAATTTGTCTGTATTCAACATGTGTCCATTTTGGCGTTCTCTTGCCATTCTAAGCTTATTTTGGACACAGGAGCTGAATTGTCTTTCCAGGGACTGATAGACTTACATTTTTGCCTAGAAAACACTCAGAATAGTTAAAGATGATGAATTACATTAGTTGGATGAAGTTTCTCCAGCTAATTTGTCTGTATTCAACATGTGTTCATTTTGGCGTTCTCTCGCCATTCTAAGCTTATTTTGGACACAGAAGGTGAATTATGTTTCCAGGGACTGATATACTTACATTTTTGCCCAGAAAACACTCAGAATAGTTAAAGATGATGAATTACATTAGTTGGATGACGTTTCTCCAGCTAATTTGTCTGTATTCAACATGTGTTCATTTTGGCGTTCTCTCGCCATTCTAAGCTTATTTTGGACACGTGAATTGTGTTTCCAGGTAATGGTAGATGATAATTGCTATACAGGACACACTCATAATAGCTATAGCTTATTTTGGACTCAGGTGATGAATTGTGTTTCCAGGTGCTGGCAGGCCTGAACCTCTGTACAGGAAACACTCAGAATAGTGAATGATGATGAATTACATTAGTTGGGTCAAGTTTTTGAAGATAGTTGGTTTGCTTTCTCATCTCTCAGGTTCCTGTGGATCGTGGTCCTGGTCCTGCTGATATGGTTCTCTGGTTCATGAATCACTGCTGCGGATTGTCAGACACTCGTCTTGTTTTTCAATAATATCATACTGCTAATCTTTTAGTCACATTCCTATTGCTAGTGCTATAGTCAATGTTAGTACGTTGGTTGCTGTTTGTGTTGTCTGTCTCTCTCTCTCTCTCTGTCCAACCTCCACGCAACGCGGACCCCTACAGAAGCCGCCCACATTGAGCCTGGGTCTGTTCGAGGTTTCTTCCCGTTAAAGGGGAGTTTTTCCTTGCCACTGTTGCTCAATATAACATCTGATGCTTGCTCATGTGGGAATTCTTGAATCCTTAATTTTGAATTCATGAATCATTGGGTCTCTCTCTAATTAAAGTGTTTGGTCTAGACCTGCTCTTTATGTAAAGCGTCTTGAGATAACGCTGTTGTGAATTGGCACTATATAAATAAAGATTGATTGATTGATATTCATTTGGTGTCCTCTCGCCATTCTAAGCTTATTTTGGACACAGGAGGTGAAATGTGTTTCCAGGTGCTGGCAGCCCTGAATTTGTGTACAGGAAACACTCAGAATAGTTAAACAAGCTTATCAGGCCGAGAGACGACCGAACAGACATTCAGCTCTCAGCACCAAAACACAGCATCATAACTTCCTCTGTGCTGCGTAAACTAGCAATATTTACCATTCTAAGTATAAACAGATCAAAACTTTCAAGGTCCTGGCTGTTTTCCAGTGTTTTCATAACAAGTTCCATAAACAAGCTTATCAGGCCGAGAGACGACTAAAACAGACATTCAGCTCTCATCACCAAAACACAGCTGTTTTCCAGTGTTTTCATAACAAGTTCCATAAACAAGCTTATCAGGCCGAGAGACGACTAAAACAGACATTCAGCTCTCATCACCAAAACACAGCATCATAACTTCCTCTGTGCTGTGTAAACTACCAACATTTACCATACCTAAGTATAAACAGAGCAAAACTTTGAAGGTCCCGGCTGTTTTCCAGTGTTTTCACAACAAGTTCTATAAACAACACTGAAAAAAGAAAATTGTTTAACCAACTTAATTGAATTGTTTCAATTGGTAACACGCAATTGAATTAAGTTTATCCAAATTAAGATTTTTGAGTAACAGTAACTTGATTGGTTTAAGTCAGATAAACTTAATTCAGATGCTTAAATTCAAATGTAAAGTTTGCATTACTGCAACTTGATTTTAAAGCTTCCCAACCTGAATCTGTTTATACTTAGGTATGGTAAATATTGGTAGTTTACACAGCACAGAGGAAGTTAATCTGAACAGTTAGATTAACTGTAACAAAACAGAAAAAGACTACCAATTACCAACTTATTACGATGGCAGCTTAATTTCAAATACATTCAACGTTTTACCAACTGTGTAATTGTCATCAGGAATGCACTGAATATGAAATCCAAACTTCACAAATTCTCTCAAAATGAACAGTAGTGGTGGTAAAATCAATGAAAAGTTGCAGTAATACTTAAATGAAATATTTTTGGTATAAAATGACAATGAGACTGTGACATCCAGGGCAAAATGACAACTGAAAGACTTTGATGAGTGATTGATAAAGCTAAACAAAAATCATTGCCTTCAATACAAAGTCACCAATGGTACATTTTTTTTTGCTGTTTGCAATTACACTGAAATTAAACCTTATCTGCAAATTCAAGTTTACAGTTACACATTTGTAAAATTCAACAGTTACAAAACCCTGTTACAACATAAGTGGTATTTCACTTTACATTTTGATGTATATTTTGTGCATTTAAATTGCTTAACAGAACAGAGCAAGGAGAGGGCAATTTTCAAAAGAGGCTCAGAGAGGTCCATATTTATCCACAACTGTGCTCAAAGCAATGCACAAGGCCAGATAAATTCTTCAGTTCGCAAAAAATTTTTTTAAAAATGGGGCCCAGGAGAGCAACACATTGCAGCGTGTCACTACTGTGAAGCTGATAGTCTTCCATACAAATTTGGATAGGCCAGGTTGAGTACATACAGTGGGTACGGAAAGTATTCAGACCCCTTCACTTTTTCCACATTTTGTTATGTTACAGCCTTATTCCAAAATGGATTAAATTCTTTTTTTTCCTCATCAATCTACACACAATACCCCATAATGACAAAGTCAAAAAAGTTTTATAGAAATTTTTGCAAATGTATTAAAAATAAAAAAACTGAAATATCATATGTACATAAGTATTCACACCCTTTATTCAGTACTGTGGAGCACTGTGGTGCGGCGCAGTTCCTGTTACGGTAAGCGTCATTTCCAGCTATCGGAGTTTCTGTGTACTGTGCTATCAACAGCGTCTCACATTCCTTTTACTCCACTGGATCTATTTTCACGCTTTACTGTCCTAACCACCAGCTGTACATTTAAATTTAAAACCTGCACACATAGGTCTCACTTTCTTGTGGTGATTATCTTGCTATTTCTGTAGCTTTATATCTAAATCACTTGCTAGCTTAAAAAGCTAAAACCTCTACAATGGCTTCTCTCTCTCCCTCTCAGTCTCCTGCTGTCTCCTGCTCAATGTTTAGCTATTCCTCGGCCTCCTTTAGTGAAACGGGCACCTGTAATAAGTGTAGTTTATTTGCTGTACTGGAGGCGAGGCTTAGTGAGTTGGAGATGTGATGGAAAAATACTGAAATGACAATTAGTTGTTGATGACCTTTGAAAGCACAAGTGTAACAACACTGAGACATGCCAAATGTATATATCTGCCCTGCAACTGATCCTAAGAAAATGACATGGCAAAAACAGGAAAACACCTGGAGTTGAGTTTGAGGGCATTTGATCAGAAAACAGGAAACCACCTTGATTTTAGCGTTGGGGAGGATGACCAGAAATTAGGGAGTTACCTTGGCTATTGTTGCTCTTTGTGTCTGTGATTTATAATGCTATGTTTTACTTAGATTCTTACCTTATAAGGAAGAAAACCATTTGTGCTTATGATACGCCCAATTGCCTATAATATTCTGTCTGATATCTCTTTGTGCCAGTCAACTCCTTCACTCTCCTGTGGTGTGGATGACTTGACTCTCTTGCGCAAGATAATAAAGAGTTCAGTTTGTTTGACATTGTACCAAGCTTGATTTTATTTCAAATAGCGATTTTCCACTACAATTTGGTGTCAGAAGTGGGATCGCTTGGGATCTCGTCATGGAGCTGAAGGACCACGGGGGTTAGCAACCATGGATCACGACTAATTTCACCTCCAACCTCGACTAACCATCATTCAGAGATGACTGTGGTCTGACGGAGCCTGACCCGATTCCACTGCGATCCAAAAGGAAACAATCGCTAAAAGCCGGTGAGATGTTGACATTCTGATTTCTGTGGATCCTTAAAATACACAAATTGTGTTTGAAATCCTGAAAATTACAGGAGGCAACGTGTGTTTGTGACATTATAGAGACACATGGTCTTTAGGTTTGAAGGAAACTAAGACTCCGCGCAGACTGGAAGGTCTTGGCAAATCGGTGAAGTTTCTGCCACTGAGTAACGTACCACTCGTGGGGGTTTTAATCTTGATTCAACCCAAAGGGAATCCAGAACTTACAGTGACGACTGTATTTTAGGAGTAAAAGGGGCAGTATATTACTGGAGGTGCAAATTCCCAGAATATACTATTGGACATTTTCTGAGAGTAGGTAATACTCAAGATGAATACCAAATTCAGATTTCTGAGAGCGAGGCGCAGCTCAAGATGAAATAAATCATGGGGAAACCATAGTGGGAAGGAGTTGAACACTCCTGAAGGACCAATAGTTGATATAATGTCACAAAAACATGGACCTAAAGCAATCGAATATTTAAATGATTGGACAAACAATTTTGGTTTTCCTAAATGGGGTTATTTGAGTAGGAAAGTGTTAGAGAGGAAAAGTTAGAGAAGAAGGTAAAAAGGATAAGACAGAAGAAACAGGTTAAAATTATAGATTTAGAAAATGTTGAAAAGCACAAGACATTTTTGATTATGTGGGAAGATGAATGTGAAAGAGGGGAAATAAAAGTACTGCAAAAACAAATGACTGATTTGTCAGTAAGGAGCAAGAAAAGAAAACAATCAAATACTCCACACTCTCCCTCTTCTCCTCTGTATCCTAGTTTAAAGGCGCTGCGAGATCCTCTCCTCAACACATGCCCTCCCCGGAGACCACCACCACAAGCTACCGCTGGACCTGGGCAGAGACTGGAAGCCACAAAACAACGACCTGAAGAAGATGTTCATGCATACCTCAAGCGTTTGATAGAAGTCTATCGTGAACACTGTGGTTTTACTGAGCCTGAAGGTGGTCACGCCGCCACCCAGACCATGGAAATTTGGGAAGCACACCTGAAGAACACCTTTGACATGAGAAGACATGCCATTCGTGCACAAAAGGGGCTGCGTGACAGTAAAGACCCTGAAGAAAAGAAACGCTCAAAACAACAGGAGGAAGCTCAGCTTACCATGGTACAAGCTGTGACAACAATGATGCAAGCTGTGACAACAGTGATGCAACAGCAAGATAAGGACTATTTCAACCAACGGAGACGAGGTGAGCGGCATGAACATTCTATGAACAAATTCAGAGGAGACCAGGGCAACCCCCAGGGCCCCTTGAATCAACAAGACCGCCCCTGCTACAATTGTGGCATGACTGATCACTGGATCAGAGACTGTCCTTATCCACGACGCTCGCGGGGACGAGGACATGGGCGTGGAGGGCCGAGCAGACAGCATCCCAGGCCAACATCTGACTGAAACGAGAATGGTGGTCAACGGTGTGGCGCATGTGCAGGGGAGACGAGGCAGGTGCTGACAGAGCGAGGAAAAGGAAGTGAGACACACACACACACACACACATCCACAAGCACATACAACCACCAGTCACTGATCACACACACACACACACACACACACATTCTGCTCCACAAGATCACACAAGTTTTGAACTGCCTGGCAATGAAGACACGCTTACAGCTATTGCTCACACACGTAAGGAAGACATGCTTACAGCTACAGCCAACACACACACACCACACAAACATACGCCTGAACAACAGTGTTTGTTGCAAGAAGTGATAGCACATTTAGAAAAAAAAAAAAGAAATAAAATAAATAAAAAAAAAAAGAAATTGAGTCTGAACGAACACACGCATATGACAAATATGCACAAAAGGTGTTCAAAAAGCTTCCCACAACACAACTAATGGTAGTGGGAAACACATTGACATTTTTGGTTGATTCTGGGACTACTTATTTGGTGATTCAAAAACAACTCATGCCTAATGTAAAACTCAGAGGCCGAACTGTTAACTCAAAGGGCGCCTCAGGGGTGGTAACTAAAGAAACTTTTACAACTCCGTTGACATGTGTACATACTGACTTGACTGACTCTGACCCTTGCATGATTGTTAAGCATTCTTTTCTGCTGTCACCGGTGTGCCCTATAAATTTAATATGCAGAGATCTCATGTGTGCAATTGGCTTAAACCTGTTGTCCACACCAGAAGGTGTACAAGTATAAAGACAAAGAGAAATAATGACCATGGTCCATTTCAGTCCAGGAACACCTTTGTATATGTATATCAGTGGAGAGTAAATTTAGTTTCAGCTGTCGACATGCTCCAATTGGCCACACCTCATTTGGATCCACTCTCAGATCAGATTTTTTTTTTTTTTTTCAGGGAACTTAATGACACCCTGATCACAGGCAATTTTTATTGGATTGATTGCAATCTGTTTTTTTTTTCTGTTTGTCTGTCCTCCATACAGCTAGCTTTATACAAAGTGGATGATGCATGCCCAGACGTATCAATGTCTAAATCACCAAATGAGCAATGGAGACATCTTGGCCCATTCATGCGTCACTGTGAGGCTGTCTCCGATTGGGAAGCGACCGAAAACCCACAAATCATGTTCTCTCCGTTGACTAACAATCCGTCGCACTCCATACCAGACAAACGTCAAAGTGTTACGGTCTGTCCATCTGGTTGAAGAGAGCCATGACACACGAGTATACAAAACACTGTGGCTCTCCTCAAACATCTGGCTGCAACTGGATATAAGGCTAGCCTGTCAAAATTATAGATAGCCTATAGTTAATTATAATTAGAGACGTAGTTGGCTATGCTCTGTTGACTTTGTTCAAACCACATTCTGCGTCTCTGATTTTGACTTAACAACGTTCTTCTCATTTGTCTGCTGCACGTTTCCTGAAATACCACACCTGTCTCCTGGATATGCCTAATGTTACTCTTAGCGTTGTAACACCCTTAACCCAACTACTCTTTTCCCTCTTCCAGGTGATGGCGAACCTCATGACTGTGTGTCCCAACTTCAGCATCAGTGCACTCTGCGCACAGACTTAAGACATTCCTTTTACTAACCCTGATCTGGTTTTCTATGTAGATGGCTCTGCTTCCAGGGACTCTACAACTGGCCTGAATCGTGTTGGCTACTCTGTGGTTACTGACTCTACTGTGGTCGCTTCTGGACCTCTCCCCTCATGTTACTCAGCACAGGCAGCCGAACTTGTTGCCCTCACAGAGGCCTGTAAACTGGCTAAGGCTATGCAGTCACTTGCTACTCCTGATGAAAAATGTGTATGGTCCTCCTGTGGAGCTCGGTTTGAATCCACTGTTTGGATAGGACCTAATGATAACCCTTGTCTTCCAAAACACTTTTTCCCTCACTATGCCAAGTTGACACACGGGTCTGACCATGTGTCAAAAGGAGGGATGTTGACTATGATGGATGCAAATTGGTTCACAAAAGGCACAAAAACATTGCCAAGCATGTGTGATTTGTGCAACACACAATGTTGGCCGAGCATTACCTATAACACAGCAAGCAGCTCATCCACCACCAACACGACCTTTCAAACATGCGATGATGGACTTTGTTGAACTAACACCCTCTAGGTAAAAAGCACTGTTTGGTAATGGTAGTCATGTGGTCAAAGTGGGTGGATGTTTTTCCCACAAAAAACCAAACTGCTTCAACAATGGGTCTCATCAAGACAAAACTGGCAAAATGTTGTGCAGAGACAGGGTTAAAATGGACACAGGCTCTCCCATTGTGCTGATGTACATGAGAATGAGGAAAAGAACGCAAAACAATCTCAGTCCTGTTTGCCTGTTTGCAGCACCTCCTCACATCGGGACAGAAGCGCCAAAGACCCTGCATGAATATGAATGATATGCTAACCTATTGTGCTAACCTATCCTCTGCTCTGTCTGATGTAAAGAAACAGATGATAGCTGCCTTTCCAAAGGAAGCCATTAATTCTCTTCACAGTTTGCAACAACGTAGTGGTGAAGGACTTCAGGAGAAAGAATTGGGAAGTTTGCAGAAAGTTTGTAATTGATCAAATTTGTGAGTTTGATTGTCAATGTCTCTGGTGTTGACAAGGAGAAGTAACCTAACGGTGCCAATAATCTCCTGCTGACTGGCTGACATTCGAACAGCTTAGAACAAACTATTGTACAATGGAAAGACATCGTCCATGGCACCCTGGACTTTGTGGGGTAAGAGGTACATTATGTGTGTTTCTCTGGATTGCAATAGTGATAGTAATTCCAATACTGTTGACGTTTAACAAAAGTGATGACACTGACCTGACCAACTCGACTAGACTTACCCTAACCCACAACCGAACCAAAAGAGAAGCAACACCTCCGAATATGTTTAGAGGACAGTGGTTACAAGAAAACACATGGTTTCAATTGACTAATTTTACAGCACGATCCCTGACAAACGACACTTGTGTAATATGCATGGGTGCAGCACCTCCGCGACACTTCACTGGTATTCCTTCTGAAATCAACCCCTTTTAAGTGTTGGTCCAAGGTAGTTAATGTGAAATATGTAAACCACACCGACCTGTACACCCGTATGGGTATTTATAATGATTCTCAATGGAGCTTCAGTTATGTACATTGTTTATTAGCAGCAGGCAACAGCCTGGCAGGGAGAGTGGAGCCATGGAAGTCCCAGTGTAAGGTTCCACGGCGACGTATTAGCCTGCCGCCTGGAGAGGGATTAACGCAGTTGGAGAACAGTGTAGTTGTATGTTACAATAATACAGGTACAGGTGCGAAGGTTGGTAAGTTCACAGGGAAGTGTAATGTGACTGTACAAATTCCAGAGATGGAATCTCTTAGAAACTGTGTTGATGTACTGTCAAATATCTCTCACTCTGAATGGTCGGCGTGTCTGCGTAATATATCGACTGCAATCTACCTTAACAAACAAGACCGAGCAGTACCAGATGTATTCTGGAAGTGTGGTGGTCGACGGCTCCGACAAACGTTACCGGCGAATTGGACGGGGCTATGTGCTCATGTGGTGTTGGTACAGGAAGTTCACCTGGCCGTAGGACCATTTGGACAGAATTCCAGACACTGCAGAAAGCGTGATATTAACCTACCTCCCGTGGACACTAGAGTATACATTGATGCTATTGGGCAACCAAGGGGAGTTCCAAATGAGTGCAAAGCGCGAAACGAAATAGCAGGGGGTTTCACTCACTTCATTCCATTTATTGGTACTGCTATTGAAGCTCAGAAAAACACAGAGTGGATAAATTACATCTATTATAACAACTATTATAATAGCAACGTTTCTTGAACCACACCACCGCTGCAATTCAGGGTGTAGCTGAACAACTGAGTGCAACTTCTCAGATGACATGGCAGAACAGATTAGCTCTAGATACTGGCAGACCGAGGAGGTGTCTGTGCACTGATAGGTGACCAGTGTTGTACCGTTATTCCAAATAACACAGGCTCAGATGGAACAATAACCAAGTCTTTGAACCAGCTGAAAGCTTTGCAAATTGAGCTGGCAGAAAACTCAGGTGTACCTTATCATCTTGGTTGGCTTAGAGACGCTTTCAGACAATGGAAACCATTGATCCTGTCAATAACGACTGGCATCCTTGTGTGCCTGCTGATTCTGCCATTAGTAGGGTGCTGTCTTATTCCATGCGGAAAGGCTTTCATAAGTTGTGTGGTCTCATCATCCGTCACCACCATGTTGTCTATGTATACACCCTTACCAACTGACCCTCCACTCATGACTGACCAACCTGACTTATTTCCCATACCTGACTATGACACATCGTCTGATGAAGACGATGGGACAATTCATGTGTAAGTATGACCTACACCATGACAGATTTATCCTTCATTGATAAGCTTGCTACATCCTCAGATCTTTTGGATCACAAAAAAAGCTTTCTGCAATATTATTTATGCACAGCATAACTTAATGATGAGATGCCTTAAATCACATAATGTGACTTGCCATGTCTGAGGTTATATGCCTGTGAAAATACCGTTGGACCTGATAGCGTCAACGTTTGAGTGAATTTTACATTTATTCTATTTTTCTTAACTTTTTTTTAAGGAGCATTTTTGACCTGTGTGATTTTGTAATCAAAAGGGGGGAAATGTGATGGAAAAATACTGAAATGACAATTAGTTGTTGATGACCTTTGAAAGCACAAGTGTAACAACACTGAGACATGCCAAATGTATATATCTGCCCTGCAACTGATCCTAAGAAAAGGACATGGCGAAAACAGGAAAACACCTGGAGTTGAGTTTGAGGGCATTTGATCAGAAAACAGGAAACCACCTTGATTTTAGCGTTGGGGAGGATGACCAGAAATTAGGGAGTTACCTTGGCTATTGTCGCTCTTTGTGTCTGTGATTTATAATGCTATGTTTTACTTAGATTCTTACCTTATAAGGAAGAAAACCATTTGTGCTTATGATACGCCCAATTGCCTATAATATTCTGTCTGATATCTCTTTGTGCCAGTCAACTCCTTCACTCTCCTGTGGTGTGGATGACTTGACTCTCTTGCGCAAGATAATAAAGAGTTCAGTTTGTTTGACATTGTACCAAGCTTGATTTTATTTCAAATAGCGATTTTCCACTACAGAGACACGGTTCCACACCATGGAGCACAAGTGCGGGCTGACCTAGCTTAGCTCCTACTCCCCCGGCGGTTCCCGCGCAGCCAGGAAACCAGGGCAGCTGGGTGACTGTCCGGAGGAAACATAGTCCAAAGGAAAAGCCCACAGTGCACCACCACCTTCAGGTTTCCAACCGTTTCTCCCCACTTAGCAACACACCCGCTGAGAAACAGTCTCTGGTCATTGGAAGTTCCATAGTCAGGAACGTGAAGCTAGCGGTGAACCGGCGAACATAGTTAAGTGCATCCCGGGGGCCAGAGCGGACAACATAGAGTCAAATTTAAAACTGCTGGCGAAGGCTAATCGTAGATTTAACAAGATTGTAATTCACATCGGCGTTAATGACACCCGATTACGCCAATCGGAGGTCACCAAAATTAATGTTTGTTAATTCATTGTTTTGACTTTGCCAAAACAATGTCGGACCCTGGTCCCCTGCCCAACCTGACCAGTGATGACATGTACAGCCGCATGTCATCATTTAACCGCTGGCTGTCGAGGTGGTGCCCAGCTAACAATGTGGGATACATAGACAATTGGAAGTCTTTCTGGGGAAAACCTGGTCTCATTAGAAGAGACGGCATCCATCCCACTTTGGACGGAGTTGCGCTCTTATCTAGAAATATGGCGAAGTTTATTAGTCCTAAAACTTGACAATCCAGAGTCGAGACCAGGAGGCAGAGCTGCAGTCTTACTCTTCTCTGCTCCTCCAGTCACCCACCCAACATCCTATAGAGACTGTGTCTGTCCCCCGACCACTCAGATCATTTAGATCTATTAAGTCTGGAGAGGAGTTCAGCCTAAACACTTAATCAGAGTTAATACCACCATTGGCACTATGAAACAGGACAGGAGAGTGAAATGTGGACTTTTAAACATCAGATCTCTGCCATCCAAAGCAGTTTTAGTAAACGATCTGATATCTGACCATGAAATTGATTTATTGTGTCTGACTGAAACCTGGCTACATCCTGAGGAGTATGTTAGCCTTAATGAGGCCACTCCTCCCAGTCATACTAATACTCACATTCCCAGAGATTCTGGACGTGGAGGTGGAGTTGCAGCAATCTTTAACTCTAGTGTAATAGTCCAACCTAGACCCAAACTTAATTATACCTCCTTTGAAAGCCTTGTTCTTAGTTTTTCAAACCCAACCTGGAAAACTCCAAAACCAGTGTTGGTTGTCACAGTGTCAATTCTTAACTGAGTTTTCAGAGTTTTTATCAGACTTAGTCCAAAGTGATTATAGTAGGTGATTTTAATATTCATGTGGATAATGAAAATGATAGTCTCAGCACTGCTTTTGTCTCACTATTGGACTCAATTGGCTTCTCCCAGAGTGTAAATGAACCAACTCACTGTTTTAACCACACTCTTGACCTTGTTTTGGCTTATGGTGTTGAAATTGAACAGTTAACAGTCTTTCCACATAACTCTATTTTATCAGACCATTACCTGTTAACATTTGATTTCTTGCTACAAGACTATGCTCTATATGACAGGGAGGTCCTCACTAGATCCTTATCTGATAGTGCTGTTGCCAAGTTTAAGGAGTTGATTCCTTCAGTATTTCAGCCAGTGTGTCCCTTTGCTATGGATGACCCCCATGTTAATCTCAGCCCCTCCCAAATTGATTATCTGGTTGATAGTGCTGCAGGTTCACTGCGAATTACACTAGACTCTATTGCCCCTCTAAAAAAGAAGAGAATTAAAGAAAAGAGACAAGCTCCCTGGTATAACTCCCAGACACGCAAGCTTAAGCAACACTCACGAAGGCTAGAAAGGACATGGCGGGCCACCAAAGTGGAAGAATCCCGTTTAATCTGGCAACATAGTCTTAAAACCTATAAAAAGGCCCTCTGTAATGCCAGAGCCGCCCACTACTCCTCATTGATAGAATAAAATAAAAGCAACCCTAGATTCCTTTTTAGCACAATAGCTAGGCTGACAAGGAGCCAGACCTCTATTGATCCTTGTGTTCCCTTAGAGCTCAGCAGTAACAACTTCATGAGCTTCTTTAATGATAAAATTTTCTAATCATGGAAACAGCTGTTACACCTGATGTGTACTTGGACTGTTTTTCTCCAATTGATCTTGCTGAATTGACCTCAATAATCTCCTCATCTAGACCGTCAACAGTAGTCCTACTGGACTACTTAAGGAGGTCCTGCCCCTAATTAACACGTCCTTACTGGATATGACAAATCAGTCTGTATGTAATCATGTACCACAGTCCTTTAAAGTAGCAGTAATTAAACCTCTCCTGAAAAAGCCTACTCTTGATTCAGGTGTGTTAGCTAACTATAGACCTATATCCAACCTTCCCTTTCTCTCCAAGATCCTGGAGAAAGTCGTAGCTAATCAGCTGTGTAATTTTTTAAACTCTAATAGTCTATTTGAAGATTTTCAGTCAGGTTTCAGAGCGAACCACAGCACAGAGACAGCACTGGTGAAGGTTACAAACGACCTCCTTGTGGCATCAGACAGAGGACTCCTCTCTGTCCTGGTCTTGTTAGACCTGAGTGCTGCTTTCGACACCATTGACCATCACATCCTGTTACAGAGACTGGAACAGTTCATTGGTATAAAAGGAACTGCATTAAGCTGGTTTAAGTCCTATTTACTAGATCGATTTCAGTTTGTACATATTAACAATGAATCCTCTGTCCACACTAAGGTTAGACATGGAGTTCCACAAGGTTCAGTGCTTGGACCAATACTCTTAATCTTATGTATGCTTCCTCTGGGTAATATTATCAGGAAGCACTCCATTAATTTCCACTGTTATGCAGATGATACACAATTATATTTATCAATAAAGCCAGATGAACCTAATCAGTTGGCTAAACTTCAAATCTGCCTTAAGGACATAAAGTCCTGGAAGAGCAGCAACTTTCTGCTGTTAAATTCAGATAAAACTGAAGTTATTTTGCTTGGCCCCAGACACCTCAGAGACAGCTTTTCTACTACCATAACTGCTCTGGACGGCATTAATCTGGCCTCCAGCTCCACTGTGAGGAATCTGGGAGTCTTATTTGATCAGGATTTGTCCTTTAACTCCCACATTAAACAGATTTCTAGAACTGCCTTTTTCCATCTACGTAATATTACTAAAATCAGGCCCATCATATCCACAGACAATGCAATTAGTACATGCATTTGTCACTTCTAGGTTGGACTATTGTAACTCATTATCAGGCTGCCCCAATAAGTCGTTAAAGACTCCAGCTGGTCCAGAATGCTGCTGCTCGTGTTCTGATGAGAACTAAAAGAAGAGACCACATTTCTCTTGTACTGGCTTCTCTTCATTGGCTTCCAGTAAAATCTAGAATAGAGTTTAAAATCCTTCTCCTTACTTACAAGGCTCTTAAGAGTCAGGCTCCATCATATCTTAAAGAGCTCATAGTACCGTACTACCCCACTAGAGTACTATGCTCCCAGAATGCAGGCCTACTGGTGGTTCCCAAAGTCTCTAAAAGTAGTGCAGGTGGCAGAGCCTTCAGCTATCAGGCTCCTCTCCTGTGGAACCTCCTTCCAGTTTGGGTTCGGGGGGCAGACACCCTCTCTACATTTAAGAGTAGACTAAAAACCTTCCTTTTTGACAAAGCATATATTTAAGGGCTGGCTCAGGCCTTAGACCAGCCCCTAGTTATGCTGCTATAGGCTTAGACTGCCGGGGGACTCCAATGGTGCACTGAGCTCCTCTATTCTCTATCCTCCTCTTCCTCTCCATCATTACACATGTCTCATGTCATCCAAATGTCTGCCTCTAACTTGCTATCTTCCCCGGAGCCTTTCTGTGCTTTCTCATCTCTCAGGTTCCTGTGGATCCTGTGGATCCTGGTCCTGGCCCTGCTGATGTGGTCCTCTGGTTCCTGTGGGTCCTGGTCCTGGTCCTGCTGATGTGGTTCTCCATCAGGCAATGGATGTGCGTTGTCCAAGGCTATAGCCTGTCCGTCCTTGGGATCTGGATCTCTCCTTCACTGTGGTGCTCCCGGAGATTTCTCTTTTCCCACTGGGTTTTTTGAGTTTTTCCTTCCCGAAGAAGGAGGGTCATAAAGGGCAGGTGATGCCTCGGACTGATCCATTGGCCTCATTGACTGCTGGACTCTTTATTAGATTGTTTGTTCGCTTACACTTCTTGTTTATTTCAGTGAACTTTGTAAAGCACTGAGAGACAACTCTGTTGTGATATTGGGCTATACAAAATAAATTTAATTGAATTGAATTATTCTGTACTTTGTTGAGGCACCTTTGGCAGCGATTACAGCCTCAAGTCTTCTTGGGTATGATGCTACAAGCTTGGCACACCTGCATTTGGGGTGTTTTTCCCATTCTTCTCTGCAGATCCTCTCAAGCTCTGTCAGGTTAGATGGGGAGCGTCACTGCACAGCCATTTTCAGGTCTTTCCAGAGATGTTCAATGGGGTTCAAGTCTGGGCTCTGGCTTGGCCACTCAAGGACATTCACAGACTTGTCCCGAAGCCACTCCTTCGTTATCTTGGCTTTGTGCTTCGGGTCATTGTCCTGTTGGAAGGTGAATCGTCGCCCCAGTCTGAGATCCTGAGCGCTCTAGAGCAGGTTTTCATCCAGGATGTCTGTACTTTGCTGCATTCATCTTTCCCTCTATCCTGACTAGTCTCCCAGTTCCTGCTGCTGAAAAACAGCCCCACAGCATGATGCTGCCACCACCATGCTTCACCGTAGGGATGGTATTTGCCAGGTGATGAGCGGTGCCTGGTTTCCTCCAGACGTGACGCTTGGCATTCAGGCCAAATAGTTCTATCTTGGTTTAATCAGACCAGAGAATCTTGTTTCTCATGGTCTTTAGGTGCCTTTTGGCAAACTCCAAGCGGGCTGTCATGTGCCTTTTACTGAGGAGAGGCTTCCGTCTGGCCACTCTACCATAAAGGCCTGATTGGTGGAGTGCTGCAGAGATGGTTGTCCTTCTGGAAGGTTCTCCCATTTTCTCAGAGTAACGCTGGAGCTCTGTCAGAGTGACCATCGGGTTCTTGGTCACCTCCCTGACCAAGGCCCTTCTCCCCCGATTGCTCAGTTTGGACGGGCGGCCAGCTCTAGGAAGAGTCCTGGTGGTTCTGAACTTCGAATGATGGAGGCCACTGTGCTCTTCGGGACCTTCAATGCTGCAGAAATTTTTCTGTACCCTTCCCCAGATCTGTGCCTCGATACAATCCTGTCTCGGAGGTCTACAGACAATTCCTTCGACTTCATGGCTTGGTTTCTGCTCTGACATGCACTGTCAGCTGTGGGACCTTATATAGACAGGTGTGTGCCTTTCCAAATCAAGTCCAATCAATTGAATTTACCACAGGTGGACTCCAGTCAAGTTGTAGAAACATCTCAAGGACGATCAGTGGAAACAGGATGCACCTGAGCTCAGTTTTGAGTGTCATAGCAAAGGGTGTGAATACTTATGTACATGTGATATTTCAGTTTTTTATTTTTAATTCATTTGCAAAAATTTCTAAAAAACTTTTTTCACTTTGTCATTATGGGGTATTGAGTGTAGATTGATGAGGAAATAAAAGAATTTAATCCATTTTGGAATAAGGCTGTAACATAACAAAATGTGGAAAAAGTGAAGGGGTCTGAATACTTTCTATACCCACTGTATATCAAACCTAGAAGCAGGGCACAAGCTGAGGCGACTGAGGCCAGGTCATGCAACAATGCCAATGTCTTCTGGAGGCTCTTTCAGTCCTCCTTCCTCTGTCCGAACGACAAACACTGCCATGGTGAGCTGCTCCAGGTCCCTCTGATTATCATCTGCGCTACTGTCCTACAGTAGGGTGCATAACCAAAACAAAATTTCAGTAAAGTAAACACAAATAAATAAAAAACACCACAGTTCTTGGATTGAGACGGATACACAGCTTGTGATAGCACAATATAATATTAACATATTGTAAAAGGGTCACAATCAATTTAAAAGCGTATTCTATTTTATTTTTCAGTGTAAAATTCTGTTCAGAAGTGAGTGTTTGACTGCCTTGCAACCAGCAGAGACTTGAGCTGACACACATTAAACTAGTACATCTCAATCTAAGAAAGGAAGGTGTTTTTAAAAAATGGAAAACTGTTCCTTCATACTTGGAAAGTCTTCCAAGTCAGGAAAATCTTTTTCATTTTAAAAATAGGTATTTGACCCTATATGTTTATTGTCGCTATAAAATACATGAAGTGTTTGCAATTAATTCTGCTGGCAGAACTACTATAAATGGTAAAATACAATCAATTTTACATTGGTGGAATGTGTCAAAATGTGTGGATATTAAATGTTGGAAAATTACCACATACTCCTTAATAAGGTCATTTGCATCCTCTCCCAGGAATATGATGAGGGCCTTCAGGAGACACTCCCTCTGAAGATTTACGTCTTCAACCTAGGACAACATAATCTTGCTTATTTCCCCAAATCTCTTAAAACATGTATCCGTAACAGTTTGAGTTGCAGGAAACATGCACTTGAATACTAACCTAAGAACAATAGAGACACTGCTCTTCATGTCTCCATAAAGATACAAAAACATTGGTACAGCCCAGCCTAATTAGGGTCCCATGGTTAGGTACATACCTGGTCCAGTGTTTGAATGACGTCAGCCGTTTTTTCACGTGTTACTCCTCCTTTGGCCCGGATGACTTTGATCAACTGACTGGAGTACTTGTCTAGTTGGGCCATAAATTTCTCCTCAAGGGGAAGAGCCACAAGCCTCTGGAACTCTGCATTGATCTGAAACAGACAAAATGAAGTGGATATAGGATCTCGCATTAAAATAATATTATGACTAATCCAAAATTTTCACAGTAACAATACCAAGATACAGATGTCCATCACTTAATTTCCATTACTACCTCTTTCTGCTGAAACAGCCCAGGCCATCTGTCCTTGAAATCCTTGATGCTGGGTTCCTTGGTTCTGTAGGCGAACGTGTGAGCCATTTTGTCTCCAATAACCCCGCCGTTGTTTCTTTTCTTGACGTCATTTTTTTTGCAGGGAAAACATCTGTAGTTGCTTTGGATTTCAGAGAGTTTACTGACAATTCCAGACAGCCCTGCAATTTGAGCTGGGTCCTGTAGTTTCCCATTTTGTCCTTTAGTCTTTGTTTCCAACCATAGAAGCCATTGAATGAGCCCAGTTCTTTCAAACAAGGGTGTTTTTTGATTAAAGCCTCTGCAACTGTGCAGAAATGTGCATCCTCTGGGTAGGCTTTGTATTTGATAATGTCTTCTGCTAGTCTATTTAAGATGTCAGACTTCATTCGGGAGCTGACAGTCAACATTTTGCGGCTAACCTGATAATCAGAATTTCCCTTCTCTACACTGAAAAAAATGTTTTGTTGAATGTATTTAATTTTACTATGTCAAGTGGTTGCACGAAATAATTTTATCTAAATTTAGATATATTTTTTAAGTTGACTGTACTTATTATTTTTCTGTCAATTTAAAATATATTATTTTGGTAATTCCATCTCACTTGTTTTGAATAAATGTTTAATTTTCCTTAGTAATTCCAACTTAACACTTGTTAAAAGTAATTAAATTCTTTGTTTACCACTAACCTTTTTTAAAAATGTACATTAAGATCAATTAAATGGTTTATTGACTACATATTTAAATTAAGTTGAGTGAAAGTACACATTCTTAGTTAACATTAGTTGAGTAATTGTCAATGAAGTATGTAAAAATATAAAAAACACAAAAATGGTTATAACAACTCCGACTTTATTATGCTACAAACCTTGAGTGTCAGAGATTATACTCAAACAAGCATCTGACAACCACCTTTTAACTGCAAAGTGCATTAACTGTTGCACGCTTTACGTTAGCTTTAACTGCTACACTTGAGACAGCTTTATACAAATAAAACCTCTCTCAGATGGTTTAAACAACCATTAACATCAAAAGTGTTGACACATTTATAAGTGCAGTCTCCCAAATTTTGTTTCTGCATTGAAATTTTGCATAAACCAAGGAAGTACAATGTGTATAACAAACCTGTTCCCTCTACTGAAAAACAGTGACAATCACAAAAAACACCACATCAATAAAAACAAATGTGTCCAGCAACAATTATTAAGAAAACAGTCAGAACTGTCCATAGCTGGCAAACAAAAAGACCATTAATAAAGACAAGCTCTTTAGCTGATTATAACAGCTTTTACCCCCCTGATAAACCAAAAACAGAGCATTAAATGCTAATTAAAGTACTTTTAACACTGGGCCTTACTTTTGGTCCAGAAACCCAGAAAATGTCGAAGTTAAGTAAGTAAAAGAAAACTAAAAGTCATTCTTTTTGGCACTGAAATGCTTTGATTGTTATTGTAAGGGTGTGGTATGTAACAGAAATTTCTCAATAAATTTGTGGGTGGTGAGTTGTTGCAGGAAAACAACAGCATAAATGTGAGTGACAAGCAGAAACAGCCATCCAGGGGAAAGCAGAGTAACGACGTTTGTGTGCAGAAAAATGAAAAATGGGTTGTGATTGTGTTTGGAATTGTGGCAGCAAAGTGTGTCTCAGAGAAGCTTCCACAGAAAGGAGACAGGGACACGCTGAACGTGCAAGTGCGGCTGCACAATCTTTACAGTCCAACAGTGATTTTGTTCTGCAGCCCAAGGACTTTGGGGGAAAGCTTTTCCCCCGTCCATCTGCATGAGTACTTTCTGAATGAATTCATGGTAATTCTTCAGCTCCTTGGGATAGGCCAGGTTCAGTGCATAAATTACTCCCAGCATCAAAGCACAAGCTTGGGGTGGAGATGTAATGTTGTCCAGGATGATGACTCCCTCAACCAAAAGTCCGATGTCCTCATGGTGTCCATTCATTCCACCCTCCTTGTTGATCACATAAATGCTCATTGTGGTTTTCTGCAGGTCTCTTTGCATGTCATCTCCGTCAGTGTCCTTAACATTCAAAGGAAAAAAGGAAAAAGGTAAATGCCATATACACTCCCCTCCAAAAGTATTGGAACAGTGAGGCCAATTCCCTTATTTTTGCTGTAGACTGAAAACATTTGGGGTTGACATCAAAAGATGAATATGAGACAAGAGATCAACATTTCAGCTTTGTCATTCTCACTGAGATATGAGCCCTTGAAATTCTTCAAAATTCTCTTCTGACCCAATACAATAGATGTAAATTTGGAATGTCTTTGTTCTGTTATATCTCCTCCATGCTTGTATCTAGAGTGATGCAACTACCTCATACTTATGCATCTATCTGCAAGCTTCCACCTGGTCCAGGAATCAGCTTCCTATGTGTCATTTTTGCTGAGATATAAGCCCTTGAAATACTTCAAAATTCTCTACTGCTTTCGTGTACTGCTCCACGTCCTGACCTGAAGCAATAAACGACAGCAGTCTTGGATTGCAAAAAGTTCTGCAAGGACATCGCCACTGTGGACAGGAGCATCAGGGTTTACCCCAAGGAAAAACCCTGGATGACAAAACAGGTGCAGAGCCTGCTCAGGGAGAGGGACACTGCCTTCAGTTGTGCTGACAGCGAGCTGTACAGCACTGCCAGAGCCGTCCTGAAATGGGGAATGAGAGAGGCAAAGGCAGCACATAAAAGGAGAATAGACGACTGCTTCAAGAGCCTTCTTGCAGGGTGGGTGCCTCGGTCTGCTGCTGAAGGAGCTGCTGAGTCCTCCTCTCACCCACCTCCTGTATGGAGTCCAGGGAGCAGTCCAGGAGAGAGGCGGCCCTCCTGACCAGTCTGTTCAGTCTCTTTCTGTGCAATGTGTTCACTGTCCCTCTCCGTGCTCCCTCCTCCCCAGCAGACCACTGCATAAAGGACTGCAGACGCCACCACAGTGTCATAAATCTTGTACACAGCTGTACAGTTTACATTTACAAAGTGAGCTATTGGTGATCGAAATTTCATGGCGAGGGGTCGAACTTCGCCGCCACGCCACACCCCCTCCATGTTGACGAAAAGTCACAGACTTTTCTCCACAGCTTCATCTAAGACGTTAATCATCTGACAGTATTTTGAAGTAGATCTGCTGATTTGTCTCGTCTGTGGACGCCACGGCGTAAAACATGACGTTTCCTGTTGCCACCAGGAGGCGCTATGAGTGTCTGTGAATATTGTCCTACAGATGTGTTCAGGGCCGGACTGTCATCAAACGTGATAACTTTCATTCAGATATGATCATCTACAGCCGAGTTATGATCCATTTCCTGTTTTGTGGCGAAGGCTAAAGTTTGAGGCTCCGCCCACGCCATGCCGTTCAATATTCTACTCTGCCTTTGATAACTTTTCATCATCAAGTCTTCGACTACAACATAGTCAAATTTCAGCTTGATCGGATGAACGGTCTGAGAGTATTTAGATCGCTCATAATCCCTAGAACATGATGCTGTAAATATGTTCAGTGGTCAGGAGTCTGTAAAGATCAATAAGAGTAGAGCGCCAGACACTGACCTGAGGCTGGAAGAGCAGCTTCCTCCTGTTGGACATCTGCTACTGCCACATCTGAGAGGAAGAACATGATCAGCTCCTTAAAGAAAATTATATAAATATAACATATGGCTTTAGTGACCTCATATCCCAAACTGTCCTTTTAGTTCACTGCTAATATCAAACATCAGAACTTAACAGCTTTAACAGGAGTCAAAGGGTAGAAAGCAGCTAAACAGACACTTACCTGGGGCTACGAGTTCAGCTTGTTGGACATCTGCAACCGGCACAGCTGAGAGGAAAAACATGACACAAAACACATGTCAAATGAGTATCAAAGCATCAACAGTGATCCGGGATCATAAATGGCATTGCTATGTTTAATTACAATTTTAAAATATTTGTCTTATTTCAGACAGAAAGGTAATAATGAACATGATAAATAACTAAATAACTGTGGACGTTTTGCCGCTGTCAACAGTAAGTGACAGCAGGTTAAAAGACACTGAGCTGTGGCTGAAACGCCAATGGCCTCTTCCAATGAATCAACTGAGAGGAAACACATCCGGTTAGCTATGTAGTTAATGTCAAGAGTTTGTTCATCGTTTATTCGATCATGATCTTAGCATCGCCGACCTTTTTTGTAACTCAGTATGCTGCAAGACTACAGTACAATGGAACCCCCTGTGCTTACGTTGTCCTGCAAACAATACCTCTTGTGGTTGGTGGTTTGCTCTGGAGGACAGCTGGAGCTTGTCTTTAACACTAGAGACCAAGCTTTGTGTTCAAGACTGTGAGTTGTCTGTAAATTTACAGACCATACATTAACCTGAAGATCATATGAGCTGATTTTGTAAGACATTAACATCCTGTTTGGTCTTGAAGTTAAGGTGAATTGTCAGTACTGCTGTTTGGAGTCTTACCTGCTGCAGAGAGTGTGACACAGAGGAGAGAGATGAGCAGCTCAGTCTTCATGGCCAACATGATGAGGGTCTGGAGGAAAACAGAATCAGGATGTGATCTACATTTTTTTCAAAAGGATTATAATTCTCTAATGTCTAAATTTCAAATGGCGACAGCTGAATTCTTGAAGCTGTAACATCCTTCTTACCTTGTAGAAAATCAGTATCAACTGTTGTGAACGTGAAAGCTGCCGTGCTCTTTATAAACAGTCTTTCAGCACAGACCCACGTTATGCGTCAAATCATTAACATCATCACTGGAACAAGATAAGAGCTGATAAAAGGGTTTCATGACAGTTTACCAGCACTGACAGAAGTGATATGTGTGTGGGCATTGAGGCCATTCATTATTTTACACAATCCAGACTGCTGGGAAACAATCCTGTCGTTTCACAATACACCCTGCTATTAAAGGAGGTTTCTTCACACTGAAATCTTTGCAATATATCACTTCACAGAACATCCTGCAGGAGTAACATGACATCATGATAATAATAATAATAATAACGGTAATAATACTAATAATAACTGTTGTGCTTCACTATACGGTGAATAGCACATGGTGAAGATCAGAGCAGCCACCTCTTTCATGGTAGCGACACAAGGTCCTGCCTGAAGTAAGCAGATCAGCGCCAGCAGGCACGACCCAGAGTCTGCCAGCTGATAACCAGAACCGACAACAGGAGCACACCAGCAAGTTAGCACAGAGCTGCTAACTAACAGGAACAAAGGAGCGACCGGATTCCTCCAGCCTGCAACCACACAGCAACGGACAAGAACCACACCTTTCCTCCAGCAACAGGCTGAGAAAGCAGCATCCTCAAGGACACTTCTTCTCCCCTTTAAGGACTAGTAACAAACTCTAACTGGGCATAATTAGCATAGCATTACTGCATACATGGTTTACCCCTGTTAATGTATTGACTTACTTTAATGTTCATTGTGTTTGATTATTGTGATGTGTTGTAGATTACTGTGCAGCCATTAAGTTTAGTTGATGTTAGTTTGTTCACACAGACACAGGGTCTACAAACTAACCATCCTTTCTTAACCTGGCACCTTTATCTACACACAGTTTCCAACAGGCCACTGAGGGACAAAGCTAAGCTAACAGCACTTAGCTTCCTTTGTCTCCTTTGCCCCACACCCCAGGGGGTCTGGCCATTACCATTTGGGCTCTCCCCCACCTTTGTGGGCTCATCTCACATTCCTCAGCGTTATCACACTCACACACACACACTCTTCCTATTATTTGTTAGTTTAGTCATAGAGACTTAGTTAGATTGTTTGATTGATTTTGTTTCTGTAACAGCAGATGTCTTTAATACCTACTCTGCTTCAGCTGTACTTGCAACCACAGTACAAGTCCTTCACCTTAATGGTGCCTCTGCGTTTTGTTCTGTTTTAATGAATGTTTTAATACCTGCTGTCTCCTTTAATGTTGTACAAGGGTGAACACTGCCAACCTCTACACTGTCAAGAACTCCAAAATCCTTCAGCTAGCTATCAATGTGGTAATTTTGGTAGAAATTATTAAATTAATTATAAAACATAATTCCAAATTGATAGTTTAGTATTTTTATGAGACTAAATCAATTAAAACGGCTGTCTTTTCCTCATTTTTTGAGGTGGTGCCCCAATTGAGGTGGACTTTATTCAAAGTTCATTTATTTTAATAATTAGTAATTATCTTTGATAATTATTAATTATTTCTGATAGCCCAATTGAACATTACCACTTGTTAAAGCACAACATAACCTTAAGCCAACTATGCTTCACACATAATTAGGCAGACAAAACAAATAACACAAGAACAGAAAATGATAATAGTAATGATGGATGACAGAGTTAACTAGAGACCATATGCTTGTCAAATGTGTTGCAGAGGGAGCCTTGTGTGGGGAGGGGGGTGAACAGACCCCTGTCTGAGGACCACAGACTCCAGGACGCTGACACTGGACGAGAGGCGGGTTACGCCCTGGACTGGTCGCCAGTCAATCACAGGGCCGACACATAGAGACAGACGACCATTCGTGTTCACACTCACACCTAGGGGCAATTTGGAGTCACCGATTAACCCGAATTCTGATTCTGAAATCTGATTCAAGGCTGAAAGCACAAACCTGCCAGTCAGCGGATTTGAAGCTGGAACCTTCTTGCTGTGAAGCAACAGTGCTGACTGCCGCACCACCAAATAAACTTCAGTTTTACGTGAATCATTTCAAATGCTACACTGTGTTTAGAATAAGTCTCATGGCTCATTCTCAAATGAATCAAAAGCTGTCCAGGCTTGATTTTCTTAAGATTAAATACCAAAGTTACGTTAAAACACATTAGTTCATAAACCACATCAATGTTATCAATAAATTAGTCAAATTAGCAACGTTCAACTCAGTGCCAATGCATTTTATTGCACCACCGCAAAATGTTGTCCCATAAACTATTTCAGTGTGTCTGCAACCTTTGTGAAACAGGACAGTGGATCCATGACCGGACAAAAGGACCAACCTGAGTGTAACCCCCTTAATGCAGACTGGTGAGGGAGTGCGCTGCGGACCCTGGGTCAGGGATCGACGTATCAATCTGGGTTTCCTTTATCTAAATATCTGGTACCCAAAATCACACAGTTAGGGCTTCAAGGTCATAAGTTCAGTGAGGATATTGGCAGTGGTGTTTATACAATAGAACAATCAACCCTCCAACCCACAAGGGAGACACACAGACTTTAAAAGGAAAATGATGAACATTTATTTAAACCTTCATGTTATTGGTTAGCATTCTCATTATCCATGTATCCAGAAAGGAAAGGAATCCACAGGCAGCGGTGATCCTCAGCGAATGGGATGGTTCATCACAATCGAAGTGTCTTTCAGAGGCAAAGAAAACCAGCCTGCACACAAGTGTACAGAACAATCACTGAGAGTCCAAAATAACATTGACTACCATATCTATTAAGACCTACAATCATCTCATTTCCCTGTAACACTAACAAACCAGTACTGACAACATCACACTGAACAAATAAATGCATAAAAGTGGCTTAATACAGTTTACAAAAACATTTGGCAAATGCGCGTGCATGCTACCGACTCAAACCAGAAGAAACACGTGTTACCTGGCTGCTAGGCAACTGGCGGGCTAAGCTAGGTTGCTAATCGGCTTCTCACAACATTCACTTCATAAAACACACTTTGCAATACACATTATATCCTTATCCACTACCGAAAAGTATTTTCCATTTTTCCCATCAGTGCACAATCCCGCTCGCAGCCGCAGGATTTCTCTCTGGACTGACTTCTCGATTCGGTGTAACTCAGCGTCTACCAAGTCCCGCTACACAGAACAACAGCCCACTTAGTTTCAGACAATTTTAGTCACTTATCGACCGTTTATCCATTGATTTACCTTAACTATTTCTCCTTACCGCTAATTGCTTGGCTCACTCTCTGATAGCTCCATGAGAAAAGGCCGTGCTACGTGCTCGCGCAATTGTGGTTTTTTCTCCATGGTGCATTCGAGGAACACTTCTAAATAGAGGAAATCCTAGTACTACTCATGTAACGTTCAGAAAAACTCTGAAACTTGGGCAGAAAAATAACCAGGGTTACATGAGCATACCCATGTTTTTAATCAGAGGAGAGAAAGAGAAAGGTTTTAAATGAAGTCTAGCGGGATCAATAATGCATGCCTTCCTCTTGTTTATCTTCTAAACCATTGTACATGGCTCTGACCCACAAGTGTTGGCTTTGTTGTTGTTTGTTGTTTGACTCCGCTGAAGACATTTACACATTTACAATCCCTTTCTGGTATTACATACTTTGATTCAAAGTAGTAAAGCTTAATCAGTGATAAAGTAAAGTAGCCCAGACACCTTTCTCTGTAGCTACTTCATAAGTGGAATGTTGTAAATAGGAATTAACACTGGGAAGGTGATTTAGGTCCAGAGTTGATAGATTAAGCCAACTCGCTGGTGTTACCTGGTTAGCAGAAGAGTCCTGTCAAGGCTCTGCAGCACAAACACACACACAACAAACACACTGACACTGACGTTGACAGAATAGTTGACTGCACTACGGACTGCATTAACTTCAGTAGGGACAGAGTTATACCAGCAAGGACTGTGCGCTGTTTTCCCAGTGATAAACTCTGGATCACCAGTGACATTGTGGAAAACATCTGCGAAAAACAAGTAGGGTGCCGAGATAAACGACTACAGACAGGTGGCCCTCACATCGTGTATCATGAACACACTGGAGCAGCTGCTTCTCTGCCTCCTGAGACCACAGTGAGAACACGCACCGACCCCCTACAGTTACCAGGAAAATATGGGGGTGGAAGATGCTCTCCTCTACATGCTCCACCGGGCTTATTATCACTTGGATGGGCCAGGTGGTTATGTGACGATATGTGTATGTTCTTTGATATTTCGAGCGCTTTCAAAACCATCCAATCGCCCATGCTTAGAGACAAGCTGATTGCCTGACAGGACGACCACAGTTTGTCAGGCTGGGACAGTGGTGAGCAGCACAGGGGCTCCACAGGGGACTGTTCTGTCTCCATTCCTGTTCACCCTGTACACATTGGACGTTAAACACAACATCCAGAAGTATTCTGACAACACAGCTATTGTGGTGTGTGGTCTTTCGCAGGTTTGAGCCCCCACTCCACCCAGTCAACATTCGAGGAGAGGACATCCAGGTGGTGCAATCCTGCAAATACCTTGGTGTGGTGTGGACAACAAACTGGACTGGTCCATGAATACGGATGCCCTCTACAGAAAGGGACAGAGCCGGCTACTTTTCTTTAGGAACCTGCTTTAATACAAGTCTGCTAAACAAAGGTTGTACTTCCTGAACCACCTGTCTGTTACTTTCTTAGGTTAAGACTCAAGTTACTCTGAGTTGCATGACAGTTATCTCCATGTTCAGACTACAGCTTCAACTTCAACGAGCATGTTGGACCACGCTCTTAAAGGAAGACCACACGTTGTCCCATTCTTAAACGTTTTTATTATTATTAATGAAAATGAGCCTTCTGTCACAATCACAGAACAGAAATGCATTTGCACAATTTCACCTAACATGTAATGATTTATACACAATGCAAAAAAGGGCACCAAACAGGTCATGAGTTGGCCTTAAACATAAAAACGATCCCAGCTGATCCATCCCAAGGCCCCAGATGTTTGATATGTGGTTTAACAGCTGAACGGCTTCTTAGAGCAGATGAAGCGATACTGAGAGCCACACTGGGTGTTTCCCCAACCATCTGAAATTTGATTTAAGAAAGAGAAACAACGTTAACACTGAGCATAGACAATTGAGTAAATCAGCACATAGACCAAAAAAGGTGTGAAAACTGTGTGATGGGTCCCCTGAAGTACGAGTCAACGTCACATTCGCTCTGATCTGGACATTGTCCCCTATCAGGTCATATAAAAACAGACTTCCACTCTACAAGACCAAGACAGGAATTCAGGTATAACATAAAACTGTTATTTGGACATTTGAAAAGAGGCAGAGGGCGACCTGCACTAGTAAGGTCACGATTATGTAAAAATATATACGGAAAACTATTCAAATGTTTGAATATGTATGATTTTGCCCTCTTGCACCTTCCCATGTAGCCACTGTAGCCACACTAAGACATTAGCTATAGGTATAGCTATGTTTTCTTTACGTTATATTCCTCTTGAGAAACAAACATTAGAGAACAGGTAAAAGTAGATCAAAGTTTAGCTGATGTATCTCAACAGGTGGACTTACTGGAGGTGCGTAAGTACGTGCAGGGGTAACTGCTGGAGGAGGAGGGGGAGTACCAGTTGGTGTAATAGAAACCTTCACGGTCAATCCACATCCACTGGCCCTGAGTGAGAAAGAGCATGAGTGTGAGGAGAGAAGTCTCCTCATTTGCTAACAAGTCTATCTAGTGTTACTCTAGACCTCCTTAGGCCAGGTCCAAGGCTTAACCCGGACTGACTGAGTTGGTAGTGCTGCATAAATTCAGACCTGCAGGTTGAAGCCTCCCAGCCATGCAATGGTCTGTCCTGACGGTGTGATCTGCTGGAGGAAGCTGTACTCTCTGGGGTTTCTGACTGAGGTCAGGTGGCCACCCAGGGCATTGCAGTGTTCCTGTTGGACAGAGGGAGCACAGACGGATCCTTGAGACTAAATCATTGTTGTGTCATTACTGGTGTGTTGCAGAACATGCTTAATTCATCATTAGTAAAGTAACTGAATGATCAAATCATCATATCAGATGAGAGAAAAAGCCACGACTTGAGCCACATTCAACCTGCTCACAATAGAAAGAAAGAGGTGTGACAGTAGCGGTATACCTCAGCTTTGTACCAGGACATGGGAGAGTTGACAAACAGGAAGCAGCGAGAGTTGTGGCTGTACCAGCCATCTGGACAGAGGTTAAAACGGACTGCAGAGAGACAGAGAGAGAGAGAACTTTGGCTTTACTTCATAGACTGAAATGCACTGATAGCAGGTCTTTTCTGGGCTCATATTTGACAGCAGAAACAGCTGTTTGACTGAAACCGACTTCTGTCTGTAATGTATCTGATGTAGTTTAGAGAAGAGTTAGCAATAGACAGTTTGTAGAAAAGGACCCAATATTTACACATTTGGATGTTCTACATGAGTTTTTTAATATTTAAAGAAAGATGTTGATTTTTTTTGCCACGACAACCTCACTCATGACGGAATATAAAGGAAAGATGAAAACAGTGGCTCTTACATTCAGGTGCTGCTGCTTCCTCCTCAGACACACGTGCTGCACAAACAGAGAAATAATAAGAAACAGATAGAGGTAGGTCGAATTGACTGTCTATTAAAGCAAAAACCTTTAATACTGACCTGGAGCCTGTTCTTTGTGTTCAGCAGGAGCTGCAGAGAAAAACACAATACTGTTAACAATTGTGCACAGATATCATCACATGATACACACAGCAGAGAACAGAGCGCTCAGTTACCACACTACGTTAGAGATTTGCTGACTGACTCATGAGCACATGGATGACCTGCAAATGCAGCACAGAGGAGAACGGAGAGGACCAGGGCAGTCTTCATGGTGATGATCCACTGATCTGTGAGAAGAAAAAGGAACTGTATCAATGAATGTATAGAGCAGGAGCAGAAGCATGAGCTCCTCTGAATGAGAAGACATACAGCAGGTGTCTTACCTGTCAGGTAAATGGAAGGTGATGCTGTTCAGGTATCAGCTGAGGGGTGAGATGACAACAGGAGGTTGTCCTGCTCCTTATATACACACCGGAGGCAGACAGTGCACTGTTGACCCATGGAAATGCTTACAGTGTGCTCATAAAGATCTGAAGCTGGACTCTTATCTGTTTCCTGACAGTAAACACTTTGCTGTTGTGATTTCAGGTTAATGATTTCAAACAACTGGCACACAGAATGATTATCAGTCAGTAATGCCACAATTAAAAAATTGCTACTACTACTACTGCTACCATGTAGTTTATTCTAAAGCTGCTGCCACTGTTCCACTACTTTGTGTAGTTCAACCATCTTATATTCTACAACAAAGTGAGCAACGATTAACTGCAGCTCTCTTTTCTCGAGAAAACACGTGGAAACCCAAATTACTCCTGGTGGTTGTGTATGGACAACGGTCCCTGCTACATTAATGCTATCTTAATCTTAATCTAAATTAATTAATTAATCTTAATTAATGCTACCTTAATCTCTCTAGCTGAGTTGGAACACTGTGTTAACTGACGGTCAGTTTAATCAGCAGTGAATCTGTCATTAACATTTGGTCTGATTTGTGTGATTTGAATTGCAAAACCATGAACTACAATTATCGGGGAGATATAGTGGGATAAAACATTTTCCTGGTTCTGCTTCACATTTGTGATAGTGAGTTAAAGGCTGTGGAGTGTTGACCTCACTGACTGAAGGAAGAGGAGAGAACTGATACCACATTAGTGTGGTAGAAAAGAAAGAGTGAAAGATAGATTGCCGTAAAGAGGGGGCACTGGCTTCCAGTAAATCATTTCATTTTATAGCTATAATAACTGATAGGCTGATGACACAACAATTTCCCTGCGCAAGATCTAAAACACTCACTACACAAGACTTGTAGTCATCATGTTATTGATCCAGTTATCCAGTAAGTCTCTCTCCTCCTTATCTAGCAGGCTTCTTTTTTTCTCAGCCAGGATAAACATTTCCTTGTCCTACTGCAATGCTGTGCTATGTCATCAATAACTACGATGTCTGTTGTGATCAGATTTTTACTTTCAGCAACTATGTTTGGTATTACAGTGGGTAATGTGCAGTGAAAGAACAGTGGTGTGATTACACGTAAAGACGTTCCCGGTTTCATTTAAAAAGTAAAAATGTACACAAATAGCACAATACAAGTCCCAGTTGTTGGTGAAGAAGGTGAGTGTGTGAGGGTTAAGTCTGGACTGGGCTGACGTGCCTCTCCCCAGATCCACAAAGGTTGAGAAGCCATTCTTTATACACTTCACAAGTATGCCTATGAAGACTATGTAAGTGGACCTTAAGCTGGGACTATTTTGTGAGACTACTTCAACTTAACCTCATTTCTAAACTTTTGAGCCCTTTTAAACTTTTTGTCCTCAAAGCTGCTGCTGACCTTGCATGTCAACCATCTCCACAACAGCTGACTAAACTGTATCAGAGAGCTGCTGAAGACTGTGATTTCATTACTGTACATCTTCACAAATGTTGAACAACACACTAAAATACAATTCAAAAGGTAAATGATTATAACAGACCAGCAGACCAGACTGAAATGTCCAAGGCCAACAATTTATTATCATACATGTTGGTAATAAGAGTATGAGTGTTCAGAGCCATTAGAGTTTAGTAACGTTGTTGAATGTCAAAGCAGCTGCTTGATGAAATGGAAATCTCAGTTTAAACCAATGTTAGCTTTCGTTCTTCGTTCAGTTTACATATTCTTCAAATATATTGACTGTACGTTTGAAGACGCTGGCCCACCTCGCAATCATTCAAAGAGTCTCGAATTCACTGGAAGTGAACACTGCCTCAGTCTCTCCGTGAATAACAAATTACGTCGTTTTCAGAAACATTTCCAGGTCCACATTCATTTTTCTCTAGAAAGTTAATCATTTGTTAATTTAGTCTTTAATATTTACGATAATTAGATTCTTTATCTTGATCTTGATACTTCAAAATGAGCAAAGAGCAGAAACATCAGGGTAATTTAATTGTCATTTTACAACACAGGGTTCTTCAGAGAGAAAAAACAGACTGTATTATGTATAAATGAATACAGAGCATGCTGGAGGACTGTCATATATGTGAACAATAATTAGAACTTCATTCATTCAAACTAATTACATGCTTACTTTACTTCAATTATCTGATGATAGCAGATAATAATAACATTTTCTCTGCCATGTTTAGCTTATTTTTATTTAGAAAAAGGATTCGTTCACTACAGAGCATCAGTGTCAATCAACTTTACAATACTCCTGGTATGCAGCACCACCTGCTGACCTGACATCTTTACAACAACACAGCAAACTTTCATCTTAGAACTTTTAACAGAAAACCAAAAGAACCCATAAAGAAAACAAGACAGCATTTCTCATTGTTCATCTCATGGCTTCCTCTCTTTTCCTTAAAAAATGACTTTAATGTCAAGTTGGGTGTAAATCACAGACCTCTGTCAGGTGGTCTAATCCTCTCCTGTATTTCAGGGGTTATACTTCAAGTTGTGATAACAATCCTTGTGTGCGGATGTCGGAACACCAAGCTAATAGTTGTTTCTTGGTTGGCTTAGATGTTGGGTTTCAAAGCATCCATAGATCCCGCATCCTCTCATTGGGGGTTACTTCTGTAGTAGCATTCCAACAGATCCATGTTCTCAGCCTATGCTTTGTTCCAGTGGCCCATTTCTCATCAGCCGGTCCCCCAACACCTGGGGGTGGTCCTTGCTGGCCCCTGTGTGACTCTTATATTTGAGGTTTCTATCCTACATTACATAGGACAGTCACACAATAAGTCTTCTGTAAGTACAATGAGGGTGCTACATAACATTAGGCATTGTTCTATGAGAATCAAATATCAAACTAGCTAAATAATAAATGATAATAGTCAAATAACAGTCAATAGGCTGGGGCACATTCACCAAATTATTCTGTTATTTGACAAAAGTATGCCTCATGAGGACATACTAACTGTCAATAAACAAAACTTTTCTTGTCCCTCATTTAGCCCAACGCTATGTCAGGGGACAGAGGGGAGGATGAAATGAAACCAGTGGACAAGGAAACGAAACGGAGACTGAAAAAGTTTTTTTTTTAAGATTCACTCAGCCCCATCTTTAATGTTTTTATTGGATTTTTTGTTATTATAGGAATCTCTTGTATTCCATTTATTACTTACTCATTGCTGAATACATTTCCACATGAGGTGCACCAACATCTACCTTCAAATGGCCTTTCTTTGCCCACTTGGTGGCAGCATTGTTTGCAAACCATCTTGAAACAACACGAGGAATGATGTCAAACCAGACCCTGATACTGAAAGTTATCTTCATCAAATGTTTGCCAAGTATTGAGAAATACATACAGATGGATACCTCAGAATTGTCCTTCAGTTTCCACCACTAAACAAAATAAATGAACTGATTTAAGTATTGCATTAATGTACTGAGTATATGGAGTATATTTATCCTGTAAATAACGACAGTGATACGTGATGATAAGCGTGTTCTCTTCTTCACATGAAGAACTTCAGGATTTTGGGCTTGAAGAACTGCAGCTTGCTGGAGTCCATCAGCTTCACGCTCTCCTGGGCTCCCAGGATAGTCTGGTGGGCGTCGTCAAACAGCTCCTTTCCAATGGCGGCCTGGACTCTGTCTCGCCAAGCGCTCAGTTTGGGTCTCCCCTCAAACACGTCCAGGCCGGAGCCCACAGGCTGTCAGAGAGGAGAAGGTATGTGACCACTAACCCACATCCTTCCTTATCAGTGCAAAAACAGACTGTGCAAACATCATTCCCTTTAGTGGTAAGTATACTGTTTACATCCCTGGAAGCATTCATCAAAACTTGATGCAGTGTTTTAGATATGGGATTTCAGTAAGGTAGCCACTGCTTGGAAAAAGACAGTGTTATTTATCTTTTACCTTTTGTAAAAGAGGAACATGTTGTTTGAAAATACAAAAAAATAAAGCATAAATCTACCCTTTGGTTCCCAAGTATGTTTTTCTACAGTTGGTATTTGAACAAGGTTAGGTTAGAACATAAACTTATTATACTATACCATCATACTAGAGCTAACTACTTCTGGATAATGGCTGCCATGGCCCTCAGGGGCTGAATTTGCTGCTTTCCAATAGTTATATCTTTTCATATGAGCCTATATCTGCCCCACTATTTGAAAAAAAATACATTCAAATATGCAAAACATTGTGATATTCTTTAGAAAGTGGTTGGCAGTAAAGTAAATAAAACACCGGAATGGCCCTTTATCGATCCTCTGAATATTTTGTTTTTTTTGCATTTTGACTGAAGGAAACCCACTCTGTGCACCTGCATGATCTCCACAATAGCGACCAGGTCAGCCAATGAGATGTGATCCCCTGCGATGAAGGGCCTGTCCTGTATGAACTTTTCTTCGATGAGTCTCAGAGAGCCGTTCAGATCCTCCAGCGCTGCGTCCAGTTTGTCCTGTGGGATGTCCACGCCCAGAGCTTTGGGAATCAAGAGCTACGGAACAGAAACAAAGTTTGCAGATAAAATAACAAACTATTCAACCCTGAAAATGATGAACACTTTTCAGAAGAAGATAAAAGCAGATGGAATGACAAGAGTAGGTCATGTGATGAAGGAGCGTTTTTCCTGAGAGTCCGTCAGGGAAACCAGAAAACAACACAGCACTTAGCCTTGTAACTCCCCCCAGATGAAATGTAGCAACAGTTCAGGAGGTTCAGCTTGGCTTCTCCTTCTCCTCTCTTTGTGCTGTGGAGGAACACGGTTAACTCTTTCCTCACACTCAAGCGTGAGCCAGTGGAGATGTACTGGGGGTCGCAAGCTTCCCGACTTCTCAGGATCACTGACACACATGAAGGCGGTAGTAGGACTGAGCTTGTGTGAACACTGGCAATAATAACAGTAATGTGACTGAAGATGTAATGAGACGATGAAATACGATCCAGGAGGGCCGGTTAGTTCGAGGGCCTGTCAGACACCAGAACACTGCACAGAGGTTTAACACTCACAGTTTCCTACTGGAGCCCTGTGTGCAGATTTTTTGCAACCAGCTTTTATCCAGGTTTGTGATCAATTTATAAGGGTGCAGCTGTGTTGTGTTCTGGTGGACTTGCTTTGCGTTGGGTTTAATGACTGCGCTGCTCCACCCTGTCCGTCTGTATCTCCTGAGTAATCTATATCATGTAAACATATTTTATCTTCACCAGGCCTGTGCTTCTCTCTGCTGAAACACAAGAGATGATGTCAGTCCGGCCAGTGAGTGTCAGGCCTGAGAACTTTCTGTGATCACACCTCCTAAACATTATTCATTAGTCATTAGAAAAGATATCTATTTCTCTGCTTATTTCCAAATGTGGAAAGCTAATTTTACTGTATAAGCAAACTAAGTGGTTTTTTTTTCCTCCCCTCCAGCTGACTCAGTCTCAGGTGAAATCCTGCACTTTAACAAGAAGCACGCCAGCACGGGTGAACATACCCGGAGCCAGAACATCTTGGATCCATGCAGGCGAATCCCGATGTGCTGCCATGACAGGTACTCGTTGATGCGAGCACGCTGCTGGAGGTCAGCTGGGTACCAGAAGTCTGGAGTCTTAAACTTCTCTGCCAGATACAGTATGATGGCTATGCTGCAAAGGGAAACATTACCAATGACTACCACACACACACACATACACAAGTTTATACAGAGTGATCACTGTCTCATGATTAACCTTTCAGCCAAGCAGAAGTCTCCATCTCGCAGAGCAGGGACTTTTCTGATCAAGTTGATCTTCCCAAAGTCTTCTCCATACTGCTCACCTGAAACCAACACACACACACAGTTAACAATTTTATAAATGTTTTTTCTAAACACCATATGAACGCTGTTAAGTAGGTCATACAAATGTAATAATCTAATAACAGTGTGATTTTTTCAGGTCGATGAACCAGTGTCAGTTCAATTAACAAACTAGGAAGTTATCAACACCTGATCATTCTTACAGTCCTTTAGTCTGATGGGGAACAAATCTGTCAATCATGCCGCTGATCTCTGGATCAGATCCCCATCAAATATAATATTTTCAGCCCTCCAACGTTAGATTATAAGTTTTAAGTAATAATATAAGTTTTTGGTTTAGTTTCAAATTTATTGAACAACTGTATTTGTGTCTAATAATATAAATTGATTGAAAATTTGCAAGATCTGTATCATTAATGAATGATGAATCTCTCACTTGAGTGACAGTAGTGGACTTTTTAGTGACTTCTTCGCAGTGACACCGTGTAAACCACTCTTCGTGTCTGTGACCCGGAGAAAGATCTGAAACTCACCGTCCAGCAGCGCAACTTTTTGGAAGTCAAAGTTAATGTTGTTCTTCTTGGCGAAAATGTAGACTGATCGGCAGGGCTGAGAGAAGAGGTCCAGGTACAGCTCTAACGCCATTTCTGCTGCTGAGCTGATCTCACACTTCTCTGCCTGCACTCTCTGATGGCACTCCACCCCAAAGAGGCTTTATTGCACCAAGATGTATCCTCTCCCTCACGAGCCTCGGTGTTTCCTCCTACACCGGTGGTTCCCAACGCTACTTTTAGGCATCAGCTCGTCCTTAAGCTCTGCAGGAGCCTGATGACATTTAGATCAGGAGCAGGAAACGCTGTCCTGCTGCCACTGCTTCTTTTTCTGCATCACACACATCACAATTTAATCCAAGATGAAGCAAAAATATTTTTAAAAAGTGTATTTTGTACGCTTATTGGCAGATGTAGTCTTTGAGAGCGCTTGTTAAAATACTTTTATCAACCAATATTTATCAACCAATCACAAATCAGCGTTTTCTGCGGTCATCAGGTCTACAGAGCCACACTGGCCGGAGCTCTGCAGCTGTGTGGTCCAGAACCAAAGTACAAATCCAAATGGTGAAAGCGATGTTTGAAAGAGATTAGCTTTAAGGTAACCAGAGAGTCAGCAAGCACGTGTCATAAATCAAGATTTGCACCAACCAGCAGCACGTGCCAGGACTACAAACACGTGGCAGTAAAGTGTGACTTCAGTGATCCTCTGTGGGCTCCTCTTCCTGCTGCAGGACAAGAATCCAGCTAAATGTGGAGAAGAGAGAGTCCTCTTGTTTCCCCTTTGTACTCTCTGGTACATGATGGCAGTCTTATGTCCCAGCAGTGAAGTTTGACCAATAGTCAAAGCTGAATCTGATACTGTGGAGCAGCGGGTTATGTAACTCTTCTGGGGCATTGTGTCTACTACAAGCCACGATTGTTATAAAGCCAAATCAAATCAACACAAGTGCAGACATCAGAGCAGCAAAATGAGAGAAATGTATGTTCATTCCTTTACCAGCACCTGACATAACTGCTGCTTGCTTATAATTATCAAATGGCACCAGAATCTGGTGCAAAGCGTGCACACATACACACATCAGATGGAAGTAGCAACTGAGATTATTAAAGACATCTGTTTATTGAAATACTTTCTGCAAAAGATTTGACTTCTTAACAAAAAACTTTTTATTTAATAAAAAGCTTCCCAAAATAATTCCATGATGTTAAAATAAAAAAAACAACAACTATGTTCTTCTGTTAGACTTTATATTGATGATCTTTCAAATAACACATTATTCTCATAAACTTTATTTCAGAATCTGACAAGAAAATATACTTCACTTTAACTTCAAGTGTGAGATGAATGCAGATTTAAGGAATCTTCTTTAAGGAATGAGACTGAGAGACGCGCCAGAAACGACAAAGTCCATTACAAGAAGCTCATGACGGTTGCCTTCTTCCCGACCTGGTGAGGCTCCAGCGAATGGAACTGAATAACAATCCTGTCAATCAGAACAAAGCTGTCAATCATTGACCTAGTGCAATTATTATTCAGACATGAAAATAAAGTTTGGTGGGTTGAAGTGCAGCTCGAAGTCCTTCAGCTGCTTTGTGCCGTTTCAAGCATAAAGGAGTGCTGCTCTTGCCCTTGAAAAGGTAGTTTGAATTATGATAATTCACGTTCTGTGAGATAACCGACAGGTCCGATAACGGTGGAGAAGCACGGTGAATCTGTGGTGTCTTGGATAACTTGCTTTAGGGCTAAAACGTTAGCTGTAGAATGGGAGATAATTGTATTTGTAAATTTGTAAAGGCCAACTCAGAGCAGCACTGATGACATTAACAGTATTCTGTATGTGATCTACAAAGATCTCACCTGTCCTCAGTCAAACCAAGTTCTCTGGTCAGGAACCCAAAGATCTTGGCACTGTGGTCCTTGTTCTTGTCAGCGGTGTCCGTCACACCGATAGCAGACACTGACAGCATCACACATGGAGCGCAAGAGCCAGCTATCAGCATTGGCAGGCCAGGTTTCACCACCAGGTTCATCCTCTGAAAGACAAACACCACCATGGCCACGATTAGTGAGGCTAAAGCAGTTTAATGACATATGATACACAGTACTTGGTTTGAAAGCCACATCAGGGAAGCAAATCCAAAGTGAGCACATTTAATGACCACAAGGTCAGAGTTCTCCACGTATCTGCCCAGCTATCTTTGAGCAACACACACTGAACCCTTATGCTGCCTCTTTAGTGACATCCATCGCCCCACATTTGGAGTTAAATGGTACTCAATTGTTCTTTGACAAATATGGTAATCAAATGTTTCTTCTCAAGAAGCATGCTTGATTAAAGAGTTCCGTCTAGACCTGCTCTTTATGGAAAGAGTCTTGTGATAATGCTGATATGAATTGCGGCTATATAAATAAAGATTGATTGATCAAAACACATACATCATTACATAGTAATATTGATTAATATATAGTATTTTACTCTCACTGTTGTATTATGAATCCACTTATTGTGTCTGCTCACTAGAAATTAACACTTTCCAGCCAATCAGAATTACGGATTCTCAGGGGAAAGTGAGTCCAGTCCAGTCATGGATGTAAGAAAAATCTAATAATAATAATAATGATAATACTCTAAGAAGTATTTTAATACATCCATTTCAGATGTCCATAATGTAATTTTGCATGTCCAAAACACATTATGATGGTAAAAATGTCACTAATAGAATTATGACTCCAAACAATATATCTACAAATGTATCTTCACTAGTCACTCTGGATATCCTAAATATAATCATTAATGCCAAAATGACTCTATCCAGATATGACAGGCAGCTGTAGGATAATACACCTGAGAGGAGCCCTGTGATTGACCCGTCCATGCCCCCCCCCCCCAGTGTCTGCTGCCCCAAGAGTTAAATAACGCTGAACACGGCTGAACATGAGTCTGGGTGCTGCACAGACATTTACCTGTGAACACACCGACGTTCACGTGCAAGTTTAAGACTCGTACTTGTGTTGTAGGTCAGACTCACGGCAGCTTCAACAGTGACGCCGCGTGGTTACATATTGGACATGAAATGAACTTACGTCCTCCGGTTTCCCCAAAGCTGCAGCCACGCTGGACGACAACTTCTTCAGAAACTCCTCCGAAAAAGAGCTGGCCGGTAAATTACTCTGTAAGTCGATGAAAGGCATCTTGACGACTACCGGGACCAAAATCCGCCGACGACTGTGAATGGAGACGAGGGTTAAAGACCAGTGACGACACAGCAACGTAGCCTTACTGTTTCCGGTTGTAGATTTTCAAAATACGTGCGGTGCGTGGGGACAATCTCTGCACGTGAGACTGATTTAATAAAAAAAAAAAAGTTAAGGGTGATTCTAGTGAAAGTAGACAAAACGTTTACCTAACACTAGGCAACAATCTTAATTATTAGTCTTCGTCAAAAAGGGAGAAAAACTGCTGAGTCCTCTGTAGAGGACCTCTATATGATCAGAGCCGGAAGTAGCCTTTTTTATTGAGCTTGACCATGGACAGTCTATTACAGCATCTTTTTGGTCATGTCCCCGGCTGTCACCTCTCTTTACCCTTCTAAAGACATGGTTTCAGAGGGTCTCGGAGAGGTTTTTTCCTTTGATTTGTTTGTATACGGCCCCAAATACTCTGGGAAAAAGAAGCATGTACACACTTTGGTTAATTTTTTGTCTGGCTCTGCTAAGCTGGCTGTCTGGCAGACACGGAGAAACCGTGCCCAGAGTGCTGGTAGTGTGGATCCAGTGGAGGCTCTGAAGGGACTGGTGAAGTCTCATCTAAAGGTGGGGCACGCATATTATCAAACAGTGGACAATATGCTGGCTTTTGTTCAGAACTGGTGCTGAACTTTTGATGTTTGATTACAGTAGCACCTCGTTTCAGTTTGTATTGACAAATGGTTTTGTTGTATTTCAGGTTTGCTTTAATAGTGACGGTCTCTCTGTGATTTTTGTTTGTTCCCTGCAATGATTTATTAAAGGGACCTTGAAAACCAAAAAACTTCTCCTCTCCTCTCCCCTCCTCTCCTCTCCTCTCCTCTCCTCTCCTATGTCACATGGAAAACAAGTTTGTATATGGTTAGAAAATTGGTTCTTTTTTTACTTATTTACTGAGACATGAATTGTGATAATGAAATAAGAATAATAAATATCAAAGAAATATTCTTACTGTTTTCCATATAAGGTTTGTTGTTGTTTTGGCCTCCCACTTCCTCTCCTCTCCTCTCCCCTCCTCTCCTCTCCTCTCCTCTCCTCTCCTCTCCCCTCCCCTCCCCTCCCCTCCCCTCCTCTCCCCTCCTCTCGGACAGTCACTTGGAAACAAAAGTGTATATACAGTTAGAAAATAGGTTATTTATTCACTTTTACTAATCTATTGGTGAGTTAATTGTGATAATGACAAGAAATAAATTCATACTTACTTTTTTCCTTATAAAGGGTCACATGTAGTTTTGCCCTCCCACCTCCTCTCCCCTCCTCTCCTCTCCTCTCCCCTCCTCTCCTCTCCTCTCCTCTCCTCTCCTCCTCTCCTCTCCTCTCCTCTTCTCTCCTCTCCTATGTCACATGGAAAACAAGTTTGTATATGATTAGAAAATTGGTTCTTTTTTTACTTATTTACAGACATGAATTGTGATAACAAAATAATAATAATAAATATTAAAGAAATATTCTTACTTTTTTCCTTATAAGGTTTGTTGTTGTTTTGGCCTCCCACTTCCTCTCCTCTCCCCTCCTCTCCTCTCCTCTCCTCTCCTCTCCTCTCCTCTCCTCTCCTCTCCTCCTCTCCTATGTCACATGGAAAACAAGTTTGTATATGGTTAGAAAATTGGTTCTTTTTTTACTTATTTACTGAGACATGAATTGTGATAATGAAATAATAATAATAAATATTAAAGAAATATTCTTACTTTTTTCCTTATAAGGTTTGTTGTTGTTCTGGCCTCCCACTTCCTCTCCTCTCCCCTCCTCTCCTCTCCTCTCCTCTCCTCCTCTCCTATGTCACATGGAAAACAAGTTTGTATATGGTTAGAAAATTGGTTCTTTTTTTACTTATTTACTGAGACATGAATTGTGATAATGAAATAATAATAATAAATATTAAAGAAATATTCTTACTTTTTTCCATATAGGGTTTGTTGTTGTTTTGGCCTCCCACTTCCTCTCCTCTCCTCTCCTCTCCTCTCCTCTCCTCTCCTCTCGGACAGTCACTTGGAAAAAAAAGTGTATATACAGTTAGAAAATAGGTTATTTATTCACTTTTACTAATCTATTGGTGAGTTAATTGTGATAATGACAAGAAATAAATTCATACTTACTTTTTTCCTTATAAGGGGTCACATGTAGTTTTGCCCTCCCACCTCCTCTCCCCTCCTCTCCTCTCCTCTCCTCTCCTCTCCTATGTCACATGGAAAACAAGTTTGTATATGGTTAGAAAATTGGTTCTTTTTTTACTTATTTACTGAGACATGAATTGTGATAACGAAATAATATTAATAAATATTAAAGAAATATTCTTACTTTTTTCCTTATAAGGTTTGTTGTTGTTTTGGCCTCCCACTTCCTCTCCTCTCCTCTCCCCTCCTCTCCTCTCCTCTCCTCTCCTCTCCTCTCCTCTCCTCCTCTCCTATGTCACATGGAAAACAAGTTTGTATATGGTTAGAAAATTGGTTCTTTTTTTACTTATTTACTGAGACATGAATTGTGATAATGAAATAATAATAATAAATATCAAAGAAATATTCTTACTTTTTTCCTTATAAGGTTTGTTGTTGTTTTGGCCTCCCACTTCCTCTCCTCTCCTCTCCTCTCCTCTCCTCTCCTCTCCTCTCCTCTCCTCTCCTCTCCTCTCGGACAGTCACTTGGAAAAAAAAGTGTATATACAGTTAGAAAATAGGTTATTTATTCACTTTTACTAATCTATTGGTGAGTTAATTGTGATAATGACAAGAAATAAATTCATACTTACTTTTTTCCATATAAGGGGTCACATGTAGTTTTGCCCTCCCACCTCCTCTCCCCTCCTCTCCCCTCCTCTCCTATGTCACATGGAAAACAAGTTTGTATATGGTTAGAAAATTGGTTCTTTTTTTACTTATTTACTGAGACATGAATTGTGATAATGAAATAATAATAATAAATATTAAAGAAATATTCTTACTTTTTTCCTCATAAGGTTTGTTGTTGTTTTGGCCTCCCACTTCCTCTCCTCTCCTCTCCTCTCCTCTCCTCTCCTCTCCTCTCCTCTCCTCTCCTCTCGGACAGTCACTTGGAAAAAAAAGTGTATATACAGTTAGAAAATAGGTTATTTATTCACTTTTACTAATCTATTGGTGAGTTAATTGTGATAATGACAAGAAATAAATTCATACTTACTTTTTTCCTTATAAGGGGTCACATGTAGTTTTGCCCTCCCACCTCCTCTCCTCTCCTCTCCTCTCCTCTCCTCTCCTCTCCTCTCCTATGTCACATGGAAAACAAGTTTGTATATGGTTAGAAAATTGGTTCTTTTTTTTACTTATTTACTGAGAAATGAATTGTGATAACGAAATAATAATAATAAATATTAAAGAAAAATTCTTACTTTTTTCCATATAAGGTTTGTTGTTGTTTTGGCCTCCCACCTCCTCTCCTCTCCTCTCCTCTCCTCTCCTCTCCTCTCCTCTCCTCTCCTCTCCTCTCCTCTCCTCTCCCCTCCCCTCCTCTCCTCTCCCCTCCCCTCCCCTCCTCTCCTCTCCTCTCTGAAAGTCAATAAGAAGACAAGTGTAAATAGTTAGAGCACTGAAAGAAATAAGAAGGAATAAAGTGATACGTACTTTTTTCTGGATAAGGATTCATGTCATTTTGCCCTCCCTCCTCCTCTCCTCGTCCCTGTGTTTCCTCTCCTCTGTCATCTTTTCCTCTCATCTCTCCTCTTCTTGTTTCCTCTCTTCTTTCATTGACTCTTCATGTCTCTTCTCATCTCATCTCTTCAGGTCTTTTCTTCTATTCTCCTCTTTAGGGCAACTCCTGTAAACAAAGTCTAGTAATGCAGTTTAAACATCTGAAAGAAATTCAATAAATTCAAGTCAAATAATTCAAGGAAATTTTACTTACCTCACCTCACCTCACCTCACCTCACCCAAACCTTACCTTACCTTATTTTACCTCACCTCACCCTTACCTCACCCATAACTTACCTTACCTTACCTTAATACTTACCTTGAGTCTTACCTTAATACTTACCTTAAGTCTTACCTTAAGTCTTATCTTAAGTCTTACCTTAATACTTACCTTAAGTCTTACCTTAATTCTTACCTTAAGTCTTACCTTAATACTTACCTTAAGTCTTACCTTAAGTCTTACCTTAATACTTACCTTAATACTTACCTTAAGTCTTACCTTAAGTCTTACCTTAATACTTACCTTAAGTCTTACCTTAATTCTTACCTTAAGTCTTACCTTAATACTTACCTTAAGTCTTACCTTAATACTTACCTTAAGTCTTACCTTAATACTTACCTTAAGTCTTACCTTAATACTTATCTTAATACTTACCTTAAGTCTTACCTTAATACTTACCTTAAGTCTTACCTTATACTTACCTTAATACTTACCTGCAGGATCTGCAGATCTCTTTCGCCACCTGCTGCCAAACACATTTCTTAATCTCATAGCCTTATTCATGTTTCTTACCCACTCTGGCTCCGGGCCTGGCCATAACTCACTGGCCTGGCGGGGGTGCACCAAAGTCCAGGTGTCCTCCTCCCACCCTGGGGAGAGAGAAAGGGGAGAGCTTTGAGGGGAACTTGGGCGAGCAGGATGGGAGACATCTGAGCAAGAGGCAGGGGAGAGGGAAGGGGAAGGAGAGCGACAGGGGGAGCCACAGTAAGAGCAGGGGCAGGAACAGCAAGAGCAGCAAGAGGTAGAAATGGGGGGGGAGTTCACAGAGGTCCAGCAGGAGGAGGTAGAAAAGAAGCGAGGAACAGGAGAGAAACCGCAGGAAAGTTTATTGGGGCAGCAAGTAAAATAGCGCTTGGGCGCAGGGCACCTGGTGGCTGGTTCGGAGACTGGTGGACATCTGGGGGCCGGTCCAGGTGCAGCGTGGGGGGCTGGTCCAGGTGCAGTGCGGGGGGCAGGGCCAGGCGGAGCGCGGGGGGCTGGTCCAGGCGGAGCGCAGCGGGCAGGGCCAGGCGGAGCGCGGGGGGCTGGTCCAGGCGGAGCGCGGGGGGCTGGTCCAGGCGGAGCGCGGCGGGCAGGGCCAGGCGGAGCGCGGCGGGCTGGTCCAGGCGGAGCGCAGCGGGCAGGGCCAGGCGGAGGCGGGGGGCTGGTCCAGGTGGGGTGCAGCGGGCAGGGCCAGATGGTGCGCAGCGGGCAGGGCCAGGGGCAGGACCAGGGGACCGGGCCAGGGGCAGGACCAGGGGCCGGGCCAGGGGCAGGACCAGGGGCCGGGCCAGGGGCAGGACCAGGGGCAGGACCAGGGGCCGGGCCAGGGGCAGGACCAGGGGCAGGACCAGGGGCCGGGCCAGGGGCCGGGCCAGGGGCAGGACCAGGGGTCGGGCCAGGGGCAGGACCAGGGGCCGGGCCAGGGGCAGGACCAGGGGCAGGACCAGGGGCCGGACCAGGGGCCGGGCCAGGGCTGGAGCCAGGTGCCGGGATCCTGTGAAGGATGAGGCGTGTGCTGTCGGGCCTGTTGGGATCAGAGACAAGCACAGAAGTCCACATTAAGCGTTTGTCCTTCGGAGACCAAAAGGTGGAACAATGGCTGGGTGAAGGGGTGGAAACACTCAGGGACTCTGGGGACAGGATCCTGCGGAGGAGGATCCGCTCAGCGCTGGCCCCGCTGGGGTCTGGGACGCAGGAGTACAACCAGCGCTGAGCCATCTGAGGGAAAACACAAAGACAAGGTTCAGACCGCTGCTCCACATCACATTAATGTACCAGCAGCTGTTCACAAAAACTTTCTGGAAAAGTCATCACATCACATGTTGAAGCAAAAGTATTAGTAACACAATAAAGGAAAACTCCATTAAAAGTAAACCTTTAGAAGTACTTGCAGTAAAAAGTAGTAAAGCGTCAAATGAATGCATTTTTTCTAAGTGTTATTATTGCAGGAGGCCTTACATTATTATCAAATATTGCTTATGGACGCTGTTATTCTCTGATCACTTTACACAACATCAGGCTACGAGCACACAGTCAGCACAGATAAAGCTGACGTTGTTGTAAAATACAATTTACTGTAACATTTATGACTGCACGTTAATGCCAAACTCAGGAAACTCAGACTCTATTTGTGACAACTAATTCAATTATACCTGAAACTGATTTATGTCATCAGTTTAGTTTCAATAAGTGTTAACGACAGTAAAAATAAACCTAGAGTGATATTCAGAACATTACTTTTAATGAATTATAAATGATCATACGAAAGTTTATAATGGACATCCATCATGTCTTCAGATTAAACTGTCACATGGACACTTCAATGTCAAAGCCTCACATCTCATCGGACCTGCAGATACCAGCTTTTGAATCAAAACAGCTGAATTCCTTCAAACAAAACACAACTTGAATTATTTATGTACTCTGTTGCTTTTTCTAATAATACTTTAATCCGTTTACACAGCGACATTTCCCGCCAGACTTCATTCAATATTGTGCTAATTTTAGGTTCTCTTGCTGACAGACAAACCTTCACACATCCTTCGACATCATTTCTGATCCTTCCTCAATAAATTAAATGAGTTTGTCAAATCGCCATTAGTTATATCACATTTGGCACTTTTTTCTACAAAAATCTCTTTTTACAGTTGTTTTACACATCTATGACCAATAAAATAAAATTGACAACTTTTTGAAGGATGTTTGGTTTGAATAAAAATAACCCCAAATCTAAGTTAATAGAGTTAAAACAGTGTGTTTTTAAACACACCTATTTTACTTTCTTTATTCAAATTCGGTCACTGCAGTCAAACATCAGTCAGTTTACACTGAAAATGTCAAATATTGCAAAACTGTCAGTCAGTGTGAAGCTACATCAGTGAACTTTAGGCTTCAGAACCGTAAAACCCCGCAGAAACAACACGGGGTTAAAAAGTGAACAAATCTTACGTCTCCAGGGAAAAGTGCAGTTGTCGGTGACAGTCGGGCTGAAGTCAAAGTCCGGGTGGATGAAACTCTCAGCTGATGGGTCGTTTTCTGTGAAATTCTCGAAAAAAAGCAGCAGCTCGTATTTTTGCGTGCGTTTGCAAAGGTTTTCAGAGTTGAAGGGACGTTTTTAGTTCGAAGGATGCAGGTGGAGACAAAACATGGCAACATGGAACCTTTTTGAAGAAACACAACTTTATTAGAAGTGTCCATCAGGCCGAGAGAGATGAAGTGACCAAACTGTGACAGCTGCACTGTCATGACATGTTTCTGAAATCAGCTGATCATTTTATACAAACAGGTCCCAGAGCACACAGGACATGTTTCAGAGACACAAGATCCTGTCATGTGTCAGCGTCCACTAATAGATCCTCCTGTGATGGCAAAGCTGTCCTACAATAACATCATAATATTAGATAATAAGATGATAAAGACAATAAAGATAATGAAATGCGTGAATGCATGTCTCACTATCTTACTAGTAGCATTACATGTACTTAAAAAAATACAACGAATACCCACATTAGCTGCTGCACATGTCCATACTGTCTCTGAATGTATTCATTTTACACTGTTCAGACTGTTAATACTGTCCATTCTGGACATTTATCAACTGTTTATAACCATTTATTTATCATAATGCTTTTCTTTAAAAACAGAGTGACCTGAATGTCCATTAATTCCAAATATTCAGGCCTCCATTATGTTTAACACTCGTATAAAATGCCACACATCCAGTGTAGAGTCAGAAAGACACACACAGAAAGTTGTTTATTTGAAATTCAAAGTAAAACTCACAATACTTTTATAATAATTTGGAATCATTTTGTTAATTTTTATTCTTGTGTGTTGTGTTTTTTGGGAGCAAACACCGTGAAACATCCTTTGAATGCTTGCACTGGCTCATAAAGCAGATTCTGATTGGATGGATCTTTTTTTTACATCAGTTTCCCTCCATGTTCCTTTCTTTTGTCTCCACACCTCCTATCATCTTCTTCTAATCTATCATTCATTCTACCACTCCTCTCCTATTCTTTTTCCTTTCTGGATGTGTGGCCATGTCCTATGCTTTTTCATATTTCCACCTTTTCTCTCTTATAACTTCTTCCTTTTTCTACCCTCCACTTTTTCTTCGCTTAATTTTTCCTCCTTTTCCTCTCCATTCTACCCATCCTCAATTTTCACTGATCCTTTCTGTCATCCTCACACAGCAAATGTGTGTTTTTGCATTCCCACATTTTGATCACACACCTTTGCTATTTTGAAATACCTTAGCAAGTTTGGGTGAAAATGATTTCTACAATGACCCAAAATGTCCAGGAAGAGAAAAATTGATGCAGATGGAAGGCTGTTTCAAGAAAGATGGGAAGGCGAATACATGTTTGTGCTTCAAGGAGAAAAACCGGCATGTCTTTTGTGTTATGAGGCGGTGGCGGTTGTCAAAGAGTACAATCTACGTTGGCATTTTGACACCAAACAAGGAGCAAAGTATGCCAAAGCGTTGACATTTGATCGTTGATTGATGGAGTAATGTGGGTTTCATAACCTGACAAATTAAAAGGATTTATGTTATAATAACAAACATATTTTTTTTTACGTCGATGCAAATATATATGTAATATTTGTAAGTTGAATAAGTAAAAAATTCAGTTATTTAACATTAAGGAGTAGTTGCATTTATTTTACATTACATTTAGTTACATTTATACTGTCTTCCAGTTACATCTGGCCCTTTGAGGGATACCATTATGCTGATGTGGCCCTCGGTGAAAATGAGTTTGACAGCCCTGGTCTATGTACTTGAGGCAGCAAGGAGCTATTTACATAGACCATAGAGTGTGTGCGTGTTTGTATCATTCATTGCCAAGAAAATGACAAACAATAAATGTAAAATTGGCAAACAAACAATTATAGAGTTGTGGGTAAAAGCACCACATGGCAGACCCAAAGGCAACACATGCTGACAGAAGTAGATAGCAGCTATTTATTAAAGGCTCGTCACTGTACATTGCCAAAAACATTGTATACATTACACAGTCATCAATCAACAAAACCAACACGCTCACTTCCTGAGGTCTACGTGTCTACAGTATGCTTCATTATGAAGATGCGTCTGTCACAGCAGATGACACCCATCCTTCACACCAGTGATGACACACCTACAGAAAAACAGAAAAATGAAGCTGCCAAATCAAAAAGCGTGCAAATATAAAAATTGACAATCATGTCAAAACAAGATAGATTATTATAGGAGTACAACAGTTGGTGCTCATGGCGTGTTTGAGCAGTGCTGTGTTACGTGGCTCCAGTGATCGTTCACCATAGACTCACCGTGAGAGTACTTGCACTGTTTGAGTGCCTCATTGAAGCCCTCACATAAACTCAGGTCATTCTGGTTGGTAGCACAGTCCAGGAACTGTTTGACCTCAAAGTGACAAGGGCCTGGCTGGGCTGGAGCAGGCCGGGGTGGTTCCTGGAAGGACACAAGCAAGCGGGCAGCTTCTGGTTGGCCACAACTTCACAAGAAACGGTTTGAGTGGTATATGGAATCAAAATGTATTTGTAAAATGCCTTCAAATATTAGCTACTTGGTGAATCACTTGTTTAATTTGAATACCTGTACACAGCAAAAAGAAACATGTAAACCTTTAGTGCACATTCTCCCAGGGCCTGGTACTAATGCCAATGTGATATCCAAGTTTTGCTACTGATGAGGAGGATAACCCTGATTTTATATTTAAAAAAAGAAAAATACAGGTTTCTATATTTCTATTCAAAAACGGTACTTAACAAAGGAAGCTTAAGTTTTCAAATGTTACCTTTTGTGTTGAAATAATAGCAGCTGCAAAAAAACTTAATAAAATACAGTCTAAAACTGGCAAAATGATGATCTACAGTACTGTGCAAAAGTCGTAGGCAGGAGTGAAGAAATGCTGTTAAGTAAGAATGCTGTTAAAATATAAAAAACACAAAATACAAAGTAAGAAAATCTAATCAACATTTGGTGTGACCACCCTTTGCCTTCAAAACAGTATCAATTCTTCAAGGTACACTTGCACAAAGTCAGGGATTTTGTAGGATCATAGTCGGGTATATGATTAACCAGTTACACCAAACGGGTGCTAATGATCATCAGTTTCATATGTAGGTTGAAACATTAGTCATTAACTTAAAGAGAAACAACTGTAGGAGGCTTAAAACTGGGTGAGGAGCAGCCAAACTCTGCTGCCAAGCTGAGGTTGTAGAAGACATTTTTCATGTCACAGGTCATCATGGGAAGACTGAACACAGCAACAAGACACAAGGTGTTTATACTGCACCAGCAAGGTCTCTCCCAGGCAAAGATTTCAAAGCAGACTGAGGTTTCAGGATCTGCTGCTCAAGGTCTTTTGAAGAAGCACAATGAAACGGGCAACGTTGAGGACCGTAGATGCAGCGGTCGGCCAAGGAAACTTAGTGCAGCAGCTGAAAGACACATTATGCTTAGTTCGCTTCGAAATTTGAGGATGTCCAACTGTGCCACCAGCTCAGAACAACCACAGACCAGTGGGACCCATCTAAGAAGTCTATTTGGCTAATATTTGTCTGCAGCAGAAGGCAGTTTGTTCACTGAAGGGCTGGAGAACGGTACAATAATGAGTGTCTGCAGACAACAGTGATGCTGGTGGAGGTTCCTTGCAGGTTTGGGGCTGCATTTCTGCAAATGGAGTTGGGGATTTGGTCGGGATTAATCGTGTCGTCAATGCTGAGAAATGCAGACAGATACTTATCCATCGTGCAGTACCATCAGGGAGGCGTCTGATTGGCACCAAATTTATTCTGCGGCAGGGTAACAACCCTAAACATACAGCCAATGTCATCAGGAACTACCTTCAGCGTGAAGAAGACACCTGATCTCAACATCATCCAGTCTGTCTGGGATCACATGAAGAGATAGAAGGATCTGAGGCAGCCGACATCCACAGAAGATCTGTGGTTTGTTCTCCAAGATGTTTGGAAGAACCTTCCTGCTGACTTCCTTCAAAAACTGTGCCAGTGCACTTTGAAGAATTGATGCTGTTTTGAGGGCAATGTGTCTTCTGTTCGCTCACTTTGCATTTTGTAAATTCATTTATTCGTAAAACACAAACACACCCATACTAAGACAGCGATACTTCCTATGATATTACTTTGAGAGATGAATGTGGTTGAATGTCATTCTGTGGTGGCACTGCAGTTTTTACACTTAAGTCTGAATGTTTTAGGGAAACCAACACCATAAGAAAATGAAGAGTGACTGCTGTAATGCAGGTTGGTATTGATGTTCTGATTTCATCCACAGTTTGATCATAGACTGGGTTGTGCAGACAGTGAGCCAGTGTGTCTTTTTAAAGTCAGCACATTAAAGTGTCTTTACAGGCTAATCCAGTCACTGAAAAAAGTAACAACAAATGATCTCTATTTTCTATCACTTAACAAGTTAGTCAACTAATCTGCAGGTGCTCCGCACTTGAAATCCTTACGCCATGTGGAGGGAATTTAGCCTTTTAACTTTTCCAGACAAGCGAGGGGGAAAACGACACCAGGACAGGCCTAACTCAAAATACCTACACAGGAGTGCCAGACTTCCTCAAAACACCCAGGCAGAAGTACGAGACCTCCACAAAGCATGACGTGTTTGACATGTTAAAGTCCAGCTAAGTTCAGTTATCTAACCATCCTAATCCTCTGTCTGATCACATTCCACCGATTACCTGGTACGTAGGCTTGGCTGGTTCTGAACTGCTGCCGCTGCTGCTGCTGCTACCCCCACTAAACGCTCCTGTGAGGGCGCTGCCAACGACATGGCCCACAGCCGAGCCTACCGCCACCCCAGCAGCTGTGGTAGCCATCTGGGCCATGAGGCCTGGCCCCTGGGAGGGTGCTGGAGCGGAGGCCAGGGCAGCAGGAGGTGGATGAGCAGGGGCCGGAGCATAGGATGGAGCGGGGCTGCAAGTACAACACAAACAGTCCATTTCTTGTGCTTAAAGTGACATAACATATGTATGCATGTGTGTGTGTGTATTTATACACATATACATGAAATTAAATCTTTACATTGACGTGATGTAATCTCACAAATGAAAGTCATATGCTAGAGCAGAGACGTCAACTTTGACACAGTGACCTTGCAAACACCAAACTTTAGACGTGACGTGGTGTCGGTGACTTGTGACGCAACAATAATTAGACTATATAATGTGCATAAAGTAGTTATTAGTCTAACTACAGATGCTGTCTCGTCTCTACTATTCAACATCTTATCCGTTTTTACGTCTTAATAAGGGCTGAATAAGCGCTAACGTCACGTCCTGTCCTTTGAACAGGACACACGACACCAACCATGGATGTAACCAGTGACTCAGTCTGACCTGCAGGAAAGTTACTTTACCTACATTTAGTTCCTTTACTGTTGTTTAGCTTACCTGGCCGGGGCGGAGGGACGGCTGCGGCTTCCTCTGGCCATCTCTGAAAGGACACCGGGTTCCTAGTGTTGATTAGACGGACTGAAGGAGCTCAGATCTCTAACGTTACTCTGCTCCGGTTGAGACTGACAGCACTGAGCGTGCACGTGCTGCTGACCTTGTACGGCCACGGTTACGTACATAAATATCGCGAGACTTTCCGCGCTCTCTCCCCAAAATCCCCCATGTGTGGTTTGTTTGTGCCATTATTGACTGCTCCTGTGAGCACGCCTCCACCTGCTGGACCGGAGCGAGTGTTTTCCACAGTTTGAATACACTGTGGCAGGGAGGCCACCTTTCCTGCTGTTCTTTGTCCTACCATGTCCAGCCTTTTGTGGCATTTTCAACAAACCCACAGATCTATCTATCTATCTATCTATCTATCTATCTATCTATCTATCTATCTATCTATCTATCTATCTATCTATCTATCTATCTATCTATCTATCAGTCTGATGCACAACAAGAACTTTTACTTTTGATACTTAAAGAATGTTTGCTGTCAGTTGGCCTGTTCTTATAATCAGGTATGACTTTGAACAAAGTACTTTTTCTTGTAGGCCTAATTGAGTTTTATTATTATTTACATAATTATTACATACATAAGTGTAGAAGTCGCTTACACTTGTTTATTTCAGTGAACTTTGTAAAGCACTATGATACACTGTTGTGATATTGGGCTACACAAATAAAATTGAATTGAATTGAATTGAATTGAATTGAATTGAATTGAAGTTGTAGTAAAGGGTCTGAATGTGTTCTACTCCCTCTAGATATACCTGTTCGTGTTTGGAACTGCATTTATGTGCTGTCACTGCATTATACTGCCTGTGTTGTGTTTTCCTTCTGCCATGTCCTCCACATGGGCTGGTTACTGTGCTGTGTGTGTGTGTGTGTGTGTGTGTGTGTCAGCTCCGCTCCCCAGCAGAGGGGGCGCTGTGGTGCTGCAGTCATCCTTCTAACCGGAAATACACTGTTACTGTTCCAGCTTCCGCTCAGCCACCACATCAACAAAGACTCCACAGCCTGTGTCCAAGTTCTCTTTCTTATTTTTAAAAAGTAGGTGCCAGCAGCAATGTAATGTCTTTCAGGCAGCGCGTTTAGGCGAGTCCATGTAGTTTTCAGGACAAACAGCTGTTTCTTCCATCCAGTTGCCAAGCGGTGAAGCTCGCCAGGACAATGTCGACTGCCATGGACTTCCACTCTCAGATTGCCTCCATCATGGAGGTGCTGGCCAACGCGGCCGTCGCAGAAATTTGTAAAGTTGTGGACGACGGATACGCGGTGGTTCACCTGGAAATGTCCCGGAGCCAGAAGGAGAACGAGTTCCTGCGGAGGAAAATCAAGCTGCTGGAGCTTCAGATCGCCAGGTACCGAGCAGAGAGAGTGAAGGGGGCAGAGGGCTCCATCAGCTGCCGCTTCCCCGGCGTCCGCCTCCTTAACCGGCAGATCAGGGACCCTCTGGCGGGTACGTAGAGCCGTCACCCACAACTTTAAACTCAGAAAACTAGACCGAGGTAGGTGAGTTTAAATCAAGCCAACTGTCTGTGTTAGACCTCAACTTTAAAGGACCGATTCACCCAAATTAACAAGCACATTTTCACTCCTGCCAAATGCACTCAATAGGATTTCTTTAATGCTACCTCCAGGATTTAATATGATATTTGTAAGATCCAACAGTAATTGAAGAATGACAGACAGAGCCTCTGATCAGTGGTCACTGCAACTACTTTTGATACAAATAATAATCCATATATAACAATGCATTCTGTGGATTAACTACAGTAGTACAATCGATTATATATATTTTTATTGTATATTAATTCATGCTGGTGGTAGGAGATATTGGAAATGAAACAGATAAAAGCTTTGTTGCAGATAAATTCCTAATCTCTCATTTTTGGTTGAATACCCTGTGCTTTGAAAGCCTCTTTTACCTGTTGACATTGAAAAACATCTGACCTGCTTTATCAATAGACTGCTGCACGATCCTCTGGAGATTATGTTGCAGATGAGACACTCAATCTGCTGACTCTGACTTCCCCTGCTGTGTATTATGGAGACGGGTCTAACAAGGCTCACTCTCGTCAGACTTAAAGCTGCTCTAATCAATATTTTTTAATCGGTCTTTGCTTATGTCATTGTAACAAGTTATTAAAAGATCATAAACATAGAGGTTGGAATTATCAGCCATAGACGCCTGTTTAAACACATACAGCTACTCATTGGTGCCCTCTAGCAGGTTTACCTCTAAAAATGTTGCCGTCCTTTTTGTTTGAGGAGCAACATACCAAGAAATTAATTAAGTTTCTATCAACTCTAAAATGTCTCAAACAATCAGAGCTGTTTCACCTTTTAGCAACACAGGGAGAATGTGAGTGAATGTGTGTCCTTATATTCCCTGTTAGATAAACAACCTGTCTCACTAATAAGCTGTGCTGCTTTGTTGTTTTTAACACTGTGCAGTGATGCTATCTGCACAAATGGTACTTGTTCACAGGCTTCTTTTTACAGAATCATATTGAGTGTAGTTGTAGTAATCAGTGGCTAATTACTTTCCCTCTAATGGTCCACCAGGCCCTTCTCTGCAGAGCAGAACCAGGTTTCTGAACAGAGGTCCAGGGGCCCAGCAGTCTGTGCAGAAGACACAGCCCATCAACCTGGACCAGGATCCTGATCAGGAGGTCGTCACAACCACAAAAACTGAGGTAGCTCTTCCTAAGTCAACCCGCACCAGAAAACCATCCTCATATAGGCCCATATGTGCAGGACCCAATGTCTGACTTTGAGACTTTGAGATCGTAGCAAATTGCATCCATCCAAGATGTCATTTAAAAAAAAAAGTGGTATGAAATTCTTAACACGAGCATAAGATTTGCAGTGTATGTGAATAATGTAGACTGTTGGAACACTTTTCATGGAGGAGCCGGCATATGACTCTGCTCTAATACGCTCAAATTCAGTCTGAATTCAACTCGGATCTCTTGCATGAGTCATCTGACAGAGTAGTCTATCATCGCAACAGTATTGATAGATTAATCATAATCCGTGACAAGTATTCTCACGCTATGGTGTCAGTTTCTCCAGTTTCTATCAGATTTTCACTTTTTCTCTATTTTATACCACAGTAAATGATGGTGATTTTAAGAATGTGACTGTCGCCAAAAGTAGGCTCCTCAACGGGTTTAAATACCACCAAACCATTTCCATATTAGACGCATCCAAAGCCCAACACCGTCCATCATACCAGCATCACTGACACAGCTGACCCTCTACCCAGTGCTGCATTCCAAGATTTTTGATTTTGGACTGAGAGGGGCCGATATATGAAGATAGTGTTTATGTCTTTTCCATTTACTTGCACTTGATTAACCATCAGTTTGTGGAACAGGGCATGACAAAGTGGACATTTATTGAAAGAAAATTGCGATGGCGATCACTGGAATCACAGCAAAGTGGTGTTCTACCGAGTTATTATATTGGTTGTGGTCATTAGGTGAAGTTTACATTGCTTATGGTAACACAGTGAGCGATGGCACCTGAAGGTTTGGGCTGTGTGCCAGTATGTGTGTGACAGAGCTCTCATTTCTTTCTCCACCTTAGCAGAATGCCCTCAACTTGACTGTGCACTTTGTTGTTGCCATAAGGCATGCCAACAGCTAACACAGCTTTTTATTAGGGTATCTGCAGCTCTGAAAGGGACAGTAGTGATGTTAGTTCTTAAAAGTCTTAAATCTTGTCTTGATTTCTCCTCTGCTTTCAGCACAATCCAACTCACCTGTTTTATACATACTATACACTAAAAATCACTACACAACGACTCCAGACGTTCCTGACATGGTACACACTTTCTGAGGCCTCTTACAGGGAAGTGATTCTGCTTACGGCCCAGTGGTTGATGACTTTGTTCAGTGGTGTCATTACTGCTTATGAAAACTGAATGTCACTTTAACTTAGATAAGATATGTGTGCAATTTTTAGCAGAAAGCCCTACACACCCATTAATTAATTAATCAATTAATTAAGGTAATTATTGAACAGGGTCAGTGTTACAAATATCTGTCTACTATAATTGATAATAAGCTTACAATCAATGACAACTGGGGGCTGATGATGCTGTGTTCTGTGAACCGCTGATGGTTGGAGGGAATGGAGATGGCTAAACATACTTTAGTTATTACTTGCTGTAACCACACTTTATGTATTTTATTGTGTCTTGCCTTGTGTGTCCCTGAGTGACACATTTCCCTCTGTTGGGTGCATCCATTGAACTACAAGTGCTTACGTCACATGTTAATATAGTGTATACTCACATATACATCCCTAAGTGCCCTACGTAGGCTCACCAAAGCACAACTGCATTTCTGCGATGATTGTGTCCGTCTGTGTAGAGCCTATGTTTAATGTTACTACACTGAATGTCATCATTTCTCATTTGTAAATTTGTTGAATTGTTATTTTCCGTTTATCTGGAGTTGGTACATGCACTTAATATGCTCATATGTTAATATTTGTTGTATTCACAGTAGGCTTGTCACAACCGCATCTCCGTATCTCAACGATTGAAGGGATGATTGGTTTTTCCCATGCCAATCAGAATTATTACTATCTGAATTGAGATGTTGTGAAAATAATTTCTAGAATCTGCGCCGTATGTTTCTGGTAGATCATTAAGTCTGCCCGCTGAGCCCTGTAAATACAAAAGTGTAAAGTGCATTTGAAATCCGTAATGTCTCTTTTCCGTGGACCGGACGTCCCACATCTCTTTTCCCCCAAACGTCTGCTCATCAAAACTTTGCTTTACTCCCATAGTTATGGATATGATTTTAATTGTGATGTGAAAGGATGCTGTGATATTGCTGCACCAGTCACAGACTTTGAGAAGGGAGATGTTGTTTGAATAGAGGAGACATTGCTATTAAATTGATTTTTTTGAAAGGTAAAATATTTTAGATGAAATGTTCACACCTGTAAAACGTTTATGCACGTAACTTTAACCATATTGGTTGCAGGACACTTAAAGTTTTAATAATTTCACAGCTTAGTCAGACGGTGAGCGACGCTCACGATGATATTTCAAAATCTTTAATCCAAATTGAATTTTGATGTCAATAAAAGAAAAAAAAGCTAAACAAAGAATAAATTATTTAACAAGAATGAATAAATATGCTAACTACTACAACTATTACTAAGATGTTAATGTGTGGGTAGCTGGCCCTGTTGTGTTCTCATAGTTCCATGTTGTGGCAGTGGGTGGTGATTTTCTGGAACCCAAGTGTATGAGAGAAGTTAGTGATTAATAGTAATTAAAATGCTCAATAACGTCAAGTCAAAGAATGTTTGTCTTGCTCTGTCATGGCATTTGTTTTAAAGGAGGATATTACTTTATCATCATATTGCCAAGCTCTACCATAACAGTCCTGTCGTTTGAACGATCCAAGTCTCTATTGTTTATTTCTATACTGATTGTTACACCGAAGCAGAAATAGTCTTTTACATCGCTGTGATGTTTTAATGTTGTTCATGGATGTATTATAAGAATCAGACCACCGCTCAGCCTTGTGTCCATTTTTTCTAATTTTTCCCAGTGGCCACTCACAGTATTGCAACAAACTACAAATCCGCTGCAGCCCAGAAAGCATTTTCCCCAAATTATTACTCTGTAATAACTCAACTGTTTTTAAGATGTAGAGGTTTAATCTTTGTAAAACTTTTTTTTATATCGCCACTGTGGTGCGAGCCTTTCACCGTCGCAGGTGGCCCAGAGGCAAGATGGTATGAGCACCACTGTGCATATTCTGCAGGCCACATATCACTGAACCTAAACCGAAAGCCAGAAACCTTTTTTTGACGTTCTCACTGGACTGAATAGGCGCCATCTTTGCCTTTGGTATCCAGCTCATAGAATATATCCGTGGTGTTGTTTCAGCACTGTTTGTTGAGTCGCTGCTGGCCTGCTTTGCTACCAGGTGACTTGAAGCAGGGAACAGGAGTATGACAGAAAAACTGATTGCAGATGTTGCTTGTGAAGTCTTCACAGCAGACAAGCGATGGGTTTCAGTATGGTGTTTACATAAAACAGCCTCCGAATTTGAGTACATCTGCACCTGACATTCAAATATACACACCGAAGGACAGACACACACACACACATGTACTTTCATCACAGTTTCAGGGTTCAACGTGAATAAGCCAGATAAAATCTCTATGAAAAAGACGTCTCCATCGTGCCATCAACATGAACATTTCATTGGAGTCATTTTGTGTCAGTGCAGCAACATTTTTCAGGTCAGTGGTCAAAATGAAGCCAACAGAATGTGTAGTTGATAACACTACATGTATATGACGTATATGGGACAAAGGGTGTCATTTCCACTGCAGAAAAAAAAATTCTATTTTGTCCTCTCCACTGTTTAAATGTCAGACTGACCAGCTGTTATGTTATTTTGCCCTGGGTTTCACCTCTCAGGCTCCTTACAGGCTGCCCTACCCTCTGGTGGGTGGAGGTTGTTCAGTTGAGTTAATTTATAGTTAATATTTTCTATGATTGAACATCAGTCAAAGATAAGGCAGTAAAGATTATTTTTATAGTGTACATAATTATGTATTAATCAAACCACTCGAGATTTGAAGTAGGGTTAATCATCAGGCATCATCTATAGGTAAGAGGTTTATCCTATTTACAGGAACAATTTGTTTTCCTATTAGTTACCCAAAAAATGGACTATTATTTTAATCAATTTGTCCTTTCAGTCAGCAGAGCCAGAGGAGCTGGGGGAGCTGCTAATAGTCAAGGTGGAGGGAGCAATGGAGACAGGAACGTCCAACAACAAGGCACCGCTAGACACCTGCATCAGCAGCAGAGATGATGCCGACGCTGCCACGTCGCTCCCTGACGCCCCAAAGGACGCCAGCAACGGCCAGCCAGCCAGACGCCGCAGTGAAACGGAGGTCAGTGGATCCGACATCGTCAGCTTTGTTGTCAGCAGGACAGCGGAAACTGACAGCAGCAGTGACACTACCCTCAGTTTCCAGCTGGCACTAACAGGAAGTGATGTCAGAGCAGGGGACAGTGAGCCGCTGAACTCAGGCACTGACATGATGCCACACAGGGACACTGTGCCAGCTTCCTGTGATGATGTAATGGACGGCAGGAAAGATAATGACGCTGTGTTAGACACGTCTAAGCCCTCCCTGTCAGAAGTGATTGTCATTGATGGAGGGGGGGCGTCAGATAAGGAGGGGGAGGAATGTGAGTGGTCAGATGTAGACCAGACAAAGAGACAAGCAGGCAGAAGGAGGGACAGACATGAAAAAACACCCGTGACTCAGTGTGCTGGGCCGGAATCGGCTGGACACAGATCTGTGCAGGTGAAGTCCTCTGCGCAGGCGGGCTCTGCTCTCCTTCGTGATGACAGCCCAGGAACATCCAGTGGTGGAACCACCTCCAGTAGCAACTCCTCCAATGATGCACACAGTGTGGCCCTGCACCATCCTGTGAGCAACCCCAAGCACAGCCACCACAAACCCCTCTCTAGCAGCTTCCACCTGGCCTTCTACCACGCTGCCACCATGGAGCGTCCGTATGGCTGCACCAGCTGCACCAAGCGCTTTTTCCTGGAGGCCGACCTGCAGAAGCACATGGCCAGGCACACCAGGGAGAAGCCGTACACCTGCCTGCTGTGTGGCAAGAGCTTTGTGTGCCAGAGCCAGCTGGACATCCACCGTAATGTGCACACCGGAGAAAGACCCTTCAGCTGCTCTGTCTGCAGCCGCCGCTTCTCCCATCCCAGCAACCTCAAGAGGCACCAGAAGATCCAGCACTGAAGGCAAAGACCGGACCTTCCACAACACTGCTGCACCAAAGTTTTACAGCCAGGGTTATAAGTTATACCTGAAGAGGGCTAGACAAGGCTTCTTTTTTTTTTTTTTTTACACAGTACTAACCGTTAATCTTGCGGCTTATTTTTTGAAGACCTTTCAGAGCATTCAACTTTTTATTAGAATCAGATGGAAGAAATGCAGAGCAGCAAATGCAGCACCTCTGCCCTTTGATCTGAATGCTTCTCAAGTTTGTGTGTCGTCATCAACAACAAGCAATCTGAATCTAGTGTGGCGATGGCAGACCCTGTCAGTAACGATGTAAATACATTGAATCGCTGTGGCAGGAAAATACTATCGATGATTTTTTTTTTTTTTAAATTAGAAATGAAAATCATAAGGATTATAACTTTTTAAGTTTGAAATCCTACCACCCCAGAGAGTTTGATTCATTAACAGTGTCAGAGAGAATGGGATAGTTGAGCAGTCCGTATAAAAATGATAAGCAGTTAAAAAAAAATTTACATCAGAGTTCAGTAAGAATTAGACAGTTAAATTAAGATAAAAGAGTCGCACAACCAGGGTGATCCTGACCAAGACAAACAGTAACATGCAGTGACATACAAGATTTTCTGTCAACGTTCTCCCACACACACATCAGAGATGTGGAGGCCACAATCATTTCAGGAAATGGCACACAGTACAGCGACTAATTCATAGACGAGAAGAGCTCTGCTGGACACTGACACTCATACAATATATACAGTTTACACAGTGCATTCAGACCCCTTTGTGTTTTTCATTTTGTTATGTTGCAGTCTACACTTAATGACATAATGACACATGAAAACAGGATCTTAGACTTTTTTTTTTTGCAAATTTACCTGAAAGTGCAATGAAACAGACATTATTATGCGAATGCTGGGAACAAGCCTCCTCATCATATCAGCCCATTTTGTTTTTCTAATGACAACTCCTGCTCCTGTCTCCTGCTGTCTCCTTTGCTGGTGTCCACAAAGTGTGATCACAGTTGTAATGATACTCCATGGATACCATAATGTGAGCAACTCTCACTGTGTATTTTACAGGAAGCCGTGTGAAGATTTCCTCGTTGTTTAAGCACTTAAGTATAATTGACCTTTGTGTTGACTTGCTGTCACTCATCCTCTTAGATCCATCACACCACTTTTGACATGTAACTGCATGTTTAACATTTAACATTTAAATGTATCCTTTTAACCAGAGCCATGAGCTCACCAAAGAGAGGGAAATGTAATCATACATTTGTACTCATGTATAACAAGAGTGTAGTGTTAATGTGCCAATAAATCATATTTTCAAAGAGTTTCATTGTATGGTGTCAATTTATGCATCATCTACAGTTTTAGTCACAGTGGAAGCAGCAGCGGGATGCAGTTCTTTGCTGTAGTTATAACAAGATTTACACAAAATGAATAACCGATCTCCACGAAATGGCTTGAGTATATCTAGCACATACATCTAACACATCAACCCAATGACTCCTATTTGAAATAATAAGCATCACTGTGTCAAAGCCTGGTGGGTTGTTTGTGTCAGCTAAATGCCTCCCTCCTCTTTGCAGGGCCAGGGATGTCTGAAAAACACGAGCAGCCCTCAGAGCAAGGAGGAAAATATGGATGAAGTGCAAGGTATCTGTGTTTCTGTCACTTCGTTTACTGTGGTAGAAATACCATTCAGTCATTTCAACCTACACCAGACTCCATGCATTGGCTCTTCAAACAGCGGTGACAGTGCTTTTGTTTAGTTAACGTTGAATCATTCCCAAACGCAAAGGAGGCAAAACCGAATGCCGGAGATATAACAATACATTTCACATTTAAGAATAGTCAATCACCTGACTAAGTTTAATTATTTCTAGTAAGTTTTCCAAACAGTGGATGAACTTTACTCCCTGTGGAGGCACCATATGTGCTACAATGGAGCACATCATTGTGTTGTTTTGCGTGCCAAAGCTCATTAAGTACAAATGACATATCAGCTTTTTGATTGATTTCTTACTCCACTTTCGGCCATTAATTCCGCTTTAGCTTCGATGAAACGTGCAGCGTGCGTGCTCCGACATGATGTTTGTATGAAAACCCTTACGTAGAGCACTGTATGTAAAAAAAAAAAAATAAAAATAATAATAAAAATAATACAGCAAATATGTTTTTCTGACACTGTTCTCTTTTCTGCATGCTCATCAGATGACACAGAGACACACAGTCCCTTCCAAATGCCGCTGGAATGGCAAGAGAGCAGCGAGACTGAAGATGTAGAGCAACCATCTTGTTCCACCTACACACCAGAAAATGTAGGAAACTCATCGTTGAGCCAAATGGGGACAAAGGCTGCCTCTAGTTCCCCCCCTGTTTGCAAAAAGCCTCAGTGTGACATGGACCAGGCAAGCCCTGTGTCTAAGCTCGACCTCGGTGTGATCAGCTCACGTCCATGTGCAGTGGGGGACGGCTGCAGTGGGGCGTTGTCATCTGGACACGGTGGAGGTGACGGAGCTGAGGAAGTGACCCCTCTCGTAGGTCAGGGTATCACCAGTGTGAGGTCACAGTATCAGTCGCTCTTGTGTGTTCAGATAAACGAGCCGTCCAGTGAAGTGATGTTTGAAAGTAATGCAGCCTACAGCAGTCACATTTCTAGCTTCAGCAACCCCCCTGTTACTATGGGGACACTGGACTCCCAGCAACACCAAACCCAGTCTTCTTGGTCTGGAACCAGACACATGGACAATGCCCACTTCTCCAGGCAAAGCCATTTTTATCAAGCGTCCAGCAATCAGAACCAGGACTCGGGCTCAGCACAGTCCTGCCTCCCCTACGCCTGCACCTTCTGTTCGCGCCGCTACGCCCACCAGTGCCAGCTGCGCATCCACGAGCGCGTCCACACGGGGGAAAAGCCGTACCAGTGCGTCCAATGCGGGAAGAGCTTCGGTCAGGTCTGCAGCCTCAAGCGCCATCAGATGGTCCACACGGGGGAGAGGCCTTTCCCCTGCCCCCACTGCGGAAAGCAATTCTCCACCTCCACCAACCTGAAGGTCCACCAGAGTGTCCACACTGGGGAGAAGAGGTTCCACTGCTCCAAGTGTGGCAAGAACTTCTCCTTCCTCAGCAACCTCATCAGGCACCAGGCTCTGCACAGCTCCAAGTAGAGCAGGTCACACTGGGACCAGACTGAACACTGTACAGTATGATGCATTCAGGACAACGGCACAACCATCCAAGGCACAATGGCATTAAGCTGTCCAGGTGCTCATAACGTTGTGTCCACCCTTTGTGTATGAGGTATAACTGGTCATTACGTCCTTAAACTGTTTACATTTAGTGCCATTTCATGTGTGCTGTCCCTGTTCACTGTACAGTTGGGAAGTATTCATCATGTTTTTTCTTGGGATTCACTTTGAACAGTGTTTGGAAAGTCTTGGACAGCATTTCTGGTTAATTAAAAGATGTCTGACAGTTTACATCAGTCTTTCTGTAGTTACTGAATCAGGTTTGGTTTCGAAAAGATTTGCTTTGATTGTTGTGTGAAGACATTTGAAGAAACAGAGCATCTCCTCTGTTCTCATCAGGCCATGCTGACAGCTCTCTTTACTTTTTAATGTAGATTTAGTTTCTAGGTAAAACAAGCTCGGTGAGGTGAATAGATGAGGTGATGCTGACACCCAGTGAATTCGTCATAGTCACTTAAATCAAATGAAAGGGGAAAAGAATGAAAAACTTGTCGTCTTATGCTTAGACTACTGTAACTGGATCCTGGCTGGTGTGTCTGCATTTGCCATCCGACCTCTGCAGCTCACTCAGACTGCAGCAGTTCGGCTGGCCTTCAATCTACCCAAGTTCTCCCACACCATGCCGCTCATCTGCATGCTGCACAGGCAGACTGTGGCCATTCCAATCTGAATCAAGTCCCACACATCCCACAATTGCAAGAATCATGTAAGTACTCCAATTTCATTGAATAAGCCGAACTGCTTCAAGTGTCATCTGCTGCCATTTTAACGAAGAACCCACCAGTGAAAACAAACCCAAAACACATGATAAAAGGCTAATTAATGATTATAAGATGACAATAACCCTGTGTCAGGAAATTATTTCTATAAGACAAGAACTGTATTTTCGCTGTTAGTTCGTACCATTAATTTCCCAACACACAAGATAAACTCTCAGAGACAGAGATCTCAGTTCAAAGTTTTACTTTGAACTAACAAGCAAGGAGTACAGGCAAAGATCTACATCTGCACTGAATGGTCTCAGTGTCTTTCAAGCATATATGTAACATGTATAAGCAAAGTTCCTCCTCTCAGCAGTCCTCCGCCGCACCCTGCTCCCTCTCCTCCTTGCAGGGGCGGTTGGTGGGAAGCGCAGGTACGCTGACTTCTCACTGTTCAAGGCCTTCTCGAACTCTTCTTTATCTCAAGAATGCAAGCACAGTCTGATACATCCTACACCAACACACATCTCTTTGGTCTGTGTAAAGGTCACAGCAACTATCACACAGTCCTTCATCAGGCTAAAACTTCATGATAATAAAGCATAAATGTACTAACATAAAAACACGAAAATGTATTAACATAAGCGTGCCTGCACATTTTCTATTTCCTAACACCCTGTTACCGTCCGATGCTTTTTAGTGCAACAACGATTCATTGATTTTAACGTGCGTCTGTACTGTGGTAATTACGGTACGACGAGGATCTACCTTGCGGCACCGGAAGTAAACAACTTTTTTCATTGAGAAGAAGTGATTCTCTAATGGCAGTCACTACGGAGCACGGCTGTATCGCGTCCTCTCACATGTCATGCGTGACCACAATAGGCTGACTTGAGTTTTATAAAGCAGCTCGAGTAGTTTTGCTGGTAGAAATGTCGAAGTGAAGCAGCGAAGCCGCGCCGTCAGGACAAGATGACGAGTGTTGTGGACCTCCACACTCAGCTGGCGTCCATCATGGAGGTGCTGGCTAATGCGGCGGTGGCTGAGATCTGTCAGCTCGTGGACGACGGGTTTGCCTCCCTGAGACTGGAAATATCCCGCAGCCAGAGGGAGAACCAGACCCTAAAGAGCAGACTGCGGCTAATGGAGGTCCGTTTAGGAGAGCAGCCCCACAGAGAGCCCTCCCCCCTGCCGCTGGGGGTGTCCTGTCCCAGGAAAGGTTAGCCCGCTTCACTGGTGTCTCATTGATCACAGCCCCTGTGCCTTTACCACACTGTAGCAGCTTTCAGGTCAAACAATAAGCAGAGCTGTGCAGGAGAGAATGAGGGAAAAACAAACGATGTTTACTGAATTTGATGCTTTCAGTGAAATGTTAAGAAAAGGCAATATTAACAGTGACATAAATAAAAGTGTAGAAAGACACACATGACACAATTAGCTTTGGCTATACAATGATAACATTAACATTAACATGGCTGCAGCTTTTTCTCTCAAAATAGTCAAGGGTGTGGGTCAGGTGAGTCTGATGGCTCTGCTGACAAACAGTAACATAGCACCTGTACTGTATTTTATCAGTTGCATCACACTGAGAAGTGCACTGCCCCCCCCCCCCCCCCCCCCCATTCATACCTGTAACAGGCCAGGGCCCAATAAATAAAAAGATCCCAAATCATGTTGCCTAATGATTACCTATGTTTCCACAAAGGGATCATTGATGGGCTTATGGATCAATGGAAATTCAGCACAGACACAAACTCTGGGATTTGAAAAAGGCAGTTGCAGCACACAAATCGAAGAATATTAGAGAGCTGGAGGCTGCTGCCCATGAGGGATGGGCTCAGATTCCTCATGAACACTGTCAGAACCTGGTGTCTGGCTATGCATATGGTTTTGAGCATGGTGAAGCCAAAGTGGCATTTTGTGTTGAATTTGTAGAAACCACCAGTAATATAAGTTCTGTTGAGCCATTTCTATTGTTCTTGTTTGAGCTGTACATTGAACACAGCTGAAAGTTTGCACATTTTGCCAATACAGCTAATATGCAATGGGGGGTTGATGATTTTAATGAATAATTATGAAGTTCATAAATCTACAGTTAATCATTTAAAACTGTATACAGATGAATTAACATGATAAAGTCATGTATTGTTCTGGCAGAAGGTTTCTTGTGAAAAGTATTCCATTAAGCTGAGAACATTTTCATTGTCATATTAATGAACCAAACCATCATCACCGTGTGTCCAAATACTTTTGGTTGGGGGCTGTTTTCCTGGTTTGGTCTCCCCCATTATAGACACAAAAATACAGATTTAACCACTTCTTGATTTGATAATTGAAAAACCAGAACCTCGTCCCTCACTTAAGATATTATTTAAATATCAAATACAAATCCATAACTTCAATTAGTACTATGTTTGACATGAAAGGCAAGGTACATGGCAAAGAGTGCACATGACTTGTGAGGGTACCAATGATCATATGACATACTTCTGTGATATGTTTCCAACAGACAATCACTTCGGAGAAGACAGATCCGCCGTTAGCAAAGGAATAGCCAAGTGCACAACCCTGGAGAATAGTGACACTCAGCAGTCACAAGTAAGTGCCTCTGTCTGTGCCAAGATCAGCGTAGCTCTTCTATCATCTCCCTCCTTATTGTGTCATACATATGTGAGACCTCAAAAGGGAAAAGGGAGGTTATCGGGATGGGAGGTTCAAAGCTGGGCAGCGGTTGTGTGTGTATCATCAGAGGTGGGAAAGTCATGCTAGCTAGCTCAATAGTAACCAGCTAAAGGGTCATTGAAAAGTATGTATGTCATCTTTTGAATTTAATGAAAAGTGTCCTGGAACAGTCCTGATAACTGAGCCAGGCATTAGTGGTGCTGCAGCAGTAATGACTTTCTAAACGTGCTCTCTTTTCGTCAGCCAGTGGTTGGGATGGAGCCGCCGGTGGAGCCAGAGGTGGTTGTGATAAAGAAGGAAAGGCTGGAGGAGGAGCTGACAGGCTGCAGACACGGCAGTTGCTGGTCTACCGCTGCTTCACACAGTTAGTTTGTTCGTGTTATCGTTCTGCTTTGGTAGTTTTAAAGGTTTTTGAGATCCAAACTAACCATTTAGAACACCATAGTCACACAAAGTCCCATGTTCTATCTAGGAGGTAAAATGCCTGTTTTTGTCAATGGAGTCTGGTGGCTGTGAAGAGAGTGATACAAAGGATCTTATCTTACTGGTCTGTCTCTGTAGGGATCCTTTCTCTGATGTTGTCAGATGCTTAGAATCACAATCTGAGTCTGTCACTGCCAAAAACAAACACTTTAAATGGACAAACTTTTAAAGGAGCAGTTGCCCCAAAGGATTACATTACAGCCATTGTAGCTTGTTTCATGATTGCTGATCTATTGGACCGATTCCACAACTTTTTGCACCTATTTGTAGGGGTGACACCAAATAGTCAACTATTTAATTAAAATAAAAACTATACAAAACAATAGGCTTGACAAATCAAAATAAGCCCAAAATATGTAAAAATAGGGCCCAGGTTTAAAAATACCGGACTTATCCTTTAATTCTGACAGTGTGGAGTAAGCATGGTAACAGCCGATGATCTCTGTTGACATGAATAGTCTGAATGAGAGTTAAAAACTGAAGACTGGTTTTTGAAGTTGACGTTTTGTCCTTTTTTTCCTCTGTTGACTCTTTAGCTGCACCTCCATCTCTGCCTCTTACTGCTGAGAGTGACTGCCCTCTGAGTGCTGAAGTCAGCGCGTTAAGTCAGTATGAAAAACAGGACTTCGCCGGACCCGACGCTCATCAGCAGGTGGAGAAAGAGGGAGCAGTGGAGGCCATAACTGTGGGTCGCTACTCTCATCCAGCAGACCAGAGCCATAGAGCCGCACCAAGAGGTTCTGGTCCAAACGGAGAGAGAACTGAGTTGGCCAAAGAGGAAGACACGCATGGTGCGGATCCCTGTGACTCTCTGTCTGCTGAGTCTAGTTGTAATAAAATTCCTGATGTGGAAACTCCACTGATAAAGACACTGGACTCGAAGCTGTTACTCACAAACACTGAAGTGAAGGATCTGTGTGGTGCTGCGGCAGCAGACAGGAAGGTAGAGGCAGCGCCAACAGCAGTCAAACTGGAAGCTGAACCTTCCTGGTCTGAAGCTTTTAGGACACCTTTGGTTACTATCTCTAGACACCAGTGTGTGAGTAACAGCAGACTAACTACCAGTAACGGCCCCCACACAGAGAGTGAAACAGCAGAGCTGGACACCAGCAGCTTGGACTCCTTCGATGACCTGTTCTCCTCTCCGGAGGTGGCCAGGTGTCTGACAGCTCCTCACACACGGTCCACAGACAGAGTCACAGGCACGGAGGAGCCACTGTCATCCTCATCTTTTCCTTTCCTGAGTAGCAGGAGCAGCTTTGGGGACTCTCCCATGCCAGACTCTTTACCCGTCTCATCCTTCAGTGACACCTCCAGTGAAACCAGGAGCAGGAGCTTTGAAAGCAGTGCGGAGCGAACATTAAACTGCCAGCAGTGCGGTCGCCTCTTCGCCACCTCCAGAGACCTAGCGGTGCACCAGCGCTGTCATGCCGGGGAGAGGATCTATCACTGCCACCTCTGTAAGAAGCCCTTTGTCCACCCGCACCAGCTGAAAACCCACCAGCGAGTGCACACCGGGGAGAAACCGTTCAGCTGCGCTCAGTGCGGCAAACGCTTCTCCCAGTCCAGCCACATCAAGAGACACATGAGTGTGCACACGGGGGAGAAGCGCTACAGCTGCAGCCTGTGTGGGAAACGCTTCTCACAGGCCTGCAGCCTCAAGGTGCACCAGGCCGTCCACACCGGAGAGAGACCCTACAGCTGCACCAAGTGTGGCAAGAAGTTCTCTGTGCTGGGAAACCTGGTCCGTCACCAGAGCGTCCACATCAGCAAGTGAGCACGCAGGAAAGCAGAGGGGGCCGACTGTCTTATGAAGTCAGTAGGACTAATTATAATATCAGACTGAATATTGTCCTGTGCTGTCGTCAGTTAGACACCTTCATGTTTACAATAAAACGTTAAAAAAAAACTGTTTGGTCGGTTTTAATTCTGCAAATTTCACCAAATATAACTAACAATTTGCTTCTTTTTTTTTTTTTACCTTAATAAATAATCTTCCAGCTTCTTCCACAGTGTCATAAAAATGTTTTACTACTCTGTACTTGTTCATTCTTTCCAAATCTTGACATAGAAGTTTCGTACGCTTCTCTACATTTGTTTGGGAGAACACACTTATGTTGTTACTTATGTATGTTACATCTTTATAAATTCCTCATAACTAAGCATTGGAATTCACAACCGGTTTATCGACAACTGGAGCAATGTTGAGGCTCTTTTTAGAGATGCGGTTAAAGGAATGTGTGAGTGTATAGTTCAGGACAGCTGTGTGCACATAACATATTTCTGCTTTCTTTTCCTGTTTTATCAACAGGTCGCAGCCTTGTAGATGCATGTGAAGAAAATCGTGAATATACATTCTCCTTTGACAACACTGTCCCTTCATATTAATTAGCAAATACACACTACTAATTAGCAAATTCAGGTGCTCAGGGCAGCCCACCATGAATAATATGTGTTTGGATCCCTTAATGTTTCATATTTTATTCCTTTGCACATCTGGAAGAGCTTCCAGTCAGGTTCTCACTTTCTGTCTTGCTGACAAGGATCCAAAATCCTGCTTTCGTTGTGTTTTGTCTTCACAACTCACAGTAAGGCCGCTTGTGCCTTCGTTGTGTTTCCAGTTCATCAGTCAGCAAATCTCATTGTGAATATTTTGTCATATTACCGGTAAACATTGTGTGACTGAACTTTCTCAAGCTGATCTTGTCCCTTTCTCTCTCTTGCGGGAGGCTCTTGAGCTGAAATAATTAAATGTGCAAAGTGTTTTGAAATCTCTGTCCCACGTCCAACAGTAGCATGCGACAAATTTAAGTTTTTATGTGAAAAGCAACAGAAATCTGACCTCTGCAGTTATTCTTTTATTTTGTTTCCTGATCAGGGTGGATTCCTTCTCCTGCACAAACATACAACATGAAGCCTCGCTTGGAGGTATCTAAGATGACACCCATCAGCCCATCTGACTGGCTGAAGTTAAAGTGTTTGTCTACCGTACACGGTAAATCTATACCATGGTGATGTCCGATTTATGTCTCATGCCATTGTTGTGGTGGCATAGATGTGAATGCACTGGTGTTTAGATTAAACCCAATATGCAGTCGCCCTTTCAGACGACATATAACATTTTGGAATTATCTTATTTCTTGATGAAAGTTGTACGAAGTTGCTTAAAAAGTAAAATCCTTGACGCAGACTACTGTGTTATTGCGTGGGTTTAATGCAGTATACATCCACCTATGACCTGGATTAGACTCAATTCAATTTTTTAAATAATTTAATGAATAATCTAAAATCATGACATGACCATCCCTAGTTCAGGAACTCTAGTAGACATTATATCATATAATAGTATTTATAATAGTATATCATAGTATTTCACTCGTTGATGAAAGATGTTCTGGCGCTAACTGCAACTGTGGCTGGTTAAGGTGGAGTAACTAGCGACTAGTTAGCAGGAGCCCCGGGTTAGCCGATTAGCTCTGAGAGGCAACAGACAGTGAATGGAGATTTCTGCACTGTTGCTTTATTCTACAGTACTTAACGTACAGTCTTACAATGCCAGATCTCCACGGAGCTATATGGATGGATGGATGGCATCTATCATGGATGTCATCCATCTGTCCTACCATCCTCCATCTCTCCTTTGTCAGGGTGGATGAATGGATGGATGGCAGATTTGCTCCATCGTGGTTAACATGTAGTTCAGTCAGAGGTATCATCAGTCCTCTGCTGACCCCAGGGCCCCACTGAGGGTCAACCTGTGCAGAAGGGCCTGGTGCAGTTCACCGTAATGCCCAGTAGGTGGTGTTACTGCTACAGCCTTCACAGCAGCTGTCGGGTTGGTGCACAGCGGGGCTCTTCAGCAGCTTGGAAACTCTGCAGAATGTCTCAGATTAGTAATACAGAAAGACATCTGTCTTGGGGTGGAGAGAGCACACGTCTGGCTGATTGCTGTCGCCACAGTTCACTCTCATTATGATTTTCCTCTCGTCGTGAACAGAGCGATGGCTCCTCTTCATCCTCTCAGTTCAGAAGTTGTAAGCTTTGACCCCCTCTGTGACTCTGAGGGGAGGCTTGGCCCTGGCCTCATCCGTGAGTGCACACTGTATAGTGAGTGGATCATTTAAAACAGGTGAAAGTTCTGTCACAAAATGATACCGTTAGTGTCCTTGCGTATTTTTAAGCGGGTATACAGAAATCCTGAGGTATCGTGTGGACTGCTCCTCTGGGACACTGTCACACTGTGATGTCTGACACACTGAGCACAACACAAGTTTCATAAACAGATTTTTAAGTTTAAAACTGATCTGTAAAACTTGACTTGACAACTGGACTGAGCACACGTGACTGTGGCATCATGTATGATGTTGATGTAACGTCACATGCACGCTGACCCTGCAGCATTTTATCATGTTTGATGGTGGGATTCTTTACTTCTTGTTGACATTTTCATACAGATGATTATAGGTTGGGAAATTGTGTTTGATTGAGTGGCAACTGGACATGTTCTAAGTCACATGGTTGGGTGAAAAAAGTGAAGTTGTGACAACATTTTGTGACATGTGTGATGCTGAGCTTGATTATGGTTGAAAATAGTTTACTTTGTTTGTTTTTTTGCAGTTTAATACAGGTCTGATAAAGAGCATGAAACCAATGTGAGAGTTTATAGCTTTTGCTAATTTTCAACTCATGTCCCTAGTTGGACTTTTACATGTACAGTGTAGTTACATATGCAGATGTCAATATCATAAAATCACATTACACTACAGATTACAGTAATATACACTTAAAGCACACACACTTATACACCAATAATAGTTTAGAAGACAATCAGCTATAAATGGGTACAGCTCTGGTTTGCTTTTAACCAGCGCTTATCCTTTGCTGTAACAGATTTTCTATATGAAATGAATGTGATTTTAGTTGGTACTGTGTTCCACAGTCCTTTATGGAGGAAGCCTTCACGGTCAGCAGCCACTGACGGACATCAACCAAACATGCAGTTAGGATCTTCGCTGCCTTGCTAGGTGACTCACCTGGTACATAGATGCCCTCTGGGCAGCTTGTATGCAGGTCACTTATTAAACAGAGTGAAAAAGTTGATGCTGTTTTTGGTTTGATTTTACATTTTCCCTCTGTTTGCTCACTTTGCATTTTGTAAACAGTTTTTGTAAACCGAGAAACAGTCCATAGTCACCACATGGTAGCTAATGGGCACTGTTTTTCACTCATACATTCATATATCTCTCCATACTGTACATTTATGTTCACAGTGTAAATATGTATTCATTTATTATTATTACAATATATGTTTATCTACTGTTGCTTATTTTAGTTCTTTTTCTTTTTCTTTCTATTGTTGCTTATCTTGCCCCTGCCTTTGTTGCTGCTGTAACATGTGAAATTTCCTCCTATGGGGGATCAATAAAGTCCATCTAATCTGAATCGACAAAAATCAGCAAATTAAATCCTACATTTCTGAAAGCATTCTTACTTTACAGTACGTCCTCACTCCTGTCTAAAACTTTTGCACAGTACTACATATATACACACACACACACACACACACACACACACACACACACACACACACACACACACACACACACAGACAGTTTAAGCATTCACATCTGACTGAGTGTGTCCATGACTGAGACAGCTGCCTGTGAAGTGATGCAGAACAACAAACTGACGTCATCAGGAGGCGACTCTCGCACCCCAAAGAGCCACAACAGTGTCGGGCGCGTTAAAGAAATGCAGACAGTGGCAATGACACACTGTGAGCTTCTTGCATGTCACCAGTCACGCACCAGTGTGCCAGTCTGATCGCGCCCGTGCACCGCAGCAGCAGCAGCAGCAGTCCGCCGCGCGCATCTGTCCGCGCAGGAACAGACAGACAGACCTGGCGATGATGGCGGACTGTGTTGGCTTCCAAGCGCAAATCGCCTCAATTATAGAGATACTGGCAAATTCGGCGGTGGCGGAGATCTGCAAGCTGGTGGACGATGGCTACGCGGCGCTGCGCTCCCAGATGGACCAGGAGCGGGAGAAGAGCGAGAAGGAGAACGACGCTCTGCGGCAGAAGGTGCGAGAAATGGACGTGAAGATGCGGAGCTACGAGAGGAAGATGAGGAGACGGAGTCAGCGGGAGGAAATACATGCCGTTCATTTTAGGCCACCCGAAGGTAAACAGATGGGGGAGAGAAGAAGGCGGCCGTGGACATGAGCCTTAGTCATGACGTCTGGTTTAGTCATGACGCAGACATGCCCTCATGCATGCAGGTATAATGTCTGGAGGAGTCATGCTAACTGATGGTGCTGATGCACTCAGTACCTGACAGTACATCCTGCCACATGTCAGTGGGTTATATGGCAGGCTGACATGTTAAACTTCTTGGTTGAGTTAGATCATTGCATTTATAGAATAGTATTAGTGTAGTTATAGTTGGTGTTTCTCTGCTGCAGTACTTGGCTCAGTCTGCCTTATGATCATATGTTTTAACATTCATTCAGGGATTATATAATATATAAACACAAAAATGAAATACTGCTTATTGTCTAACTAGGTTTTGACTCTTTAAGGCAAAGCAACAAAATCAGGCAATAAGCATCATGAGCCACCCTCAAGGAGAGAGGAGAGGTTTTTTTTTCCAACTCTATTGCTGTAGAGCAAGTGTTTTGTTGGGTTGAATTCTAGCCAGAGAGATGCAAAAGGTGTAAATCCGTCCGTCTCTCTTAACTCCCGAGTGTGACTCTGTCAATAAGCTCTACGGGCTCTTTCCCCCCTGTGAGCTGATATTACACTGTCGTACCTGTTACTCCATAAATACCGTCAGCACATGGATGGACTCTCACAGGAGAAAAAGCCATTGCTCATGTTGATTATTGTCTGACAGACTGTCTTTCTAACCACGTTGATGTCAAGAGACGCTCATGATTTATCGTTGTTGTGTTCAAACTGAAGAAAACGATTGCTCCGCTTCTGTGTTTGTTACGTACAACATGTGTTTTACTTCAGAACTTCCACAGACATACAGCTGACTTTGATCCTGTAAATTCCCCATAGACTGATATGGTTGCTTTGCGGTATGTTCTTATGACGCATGCTGGAATATGAACAAATGTAGGAGTTAGATGGATGCTTTGCTGTGCACCCATGAGCAGTTTTGGGACACTTTTTTTCAAGCATCTCGTCATTGTTTCCCTCTGCTCTAAACAGCTGATGGTTGTATGTTGTGTTTTTTATACTACTACATCGCTGTATGTCCACTTCTATTGGCATAAGAGAATATGAGCATGAAAGGACAGAGCATTAAAGAAATCAGATGGCACAATGTGACTGTCTGAAGCACTTTAAATCACTATAAAGCACTCTATATCTGTGCTGTTTTTCCAGGACATGACGACCACCAGCCTCTTCTTTCCTCCCCTGAAGACAAACCTTGTCACCGCATTTCCAAGGTAAAGATTTAATCGGCAGAATGTTTTCGCACATGGTCTGTTGTGTCACTTCACGGCTATATCAGGGTGTGTAAGGCATCCCTTCTCCCCTCTGAGCACATAGAAATGAAGCCAGTGCAAAAGATGCACACTCACGAGTGGCCTGGAAACTTTAACCTCTGTGGTGCACTCCAGTAGACCAAGCCACGTCAACACACTGAACACGGCATAGAACAGTTTACAAAAGTGAAATCATGTTATCTAATCTGTAAAATGGATAACATCACATCAGAGATGTCACAACGTTAACTGACACTTTGACTTTCCAAGCTGGAATTCAGCTGCAGGTGGCGATAACTGTGCTGACAGGTGTTTTTTTTCTAGCCTGCAAGTTTAAAAGTTCTCTCTCTCCAGTCAGGCTTAACTCAATGTTTCTAACTTGACATTGTGCATCTCAGGCAGCCAACAGCATGAACCTATTCACAGGTCTGAGTCCGAAGCTCATCCTGAACGAATGAACCTGATGGATGTAGATATGTCCTGTCATGTTCCAAGCTGCTTTTTTTTCCTCTGTATCACAGCAGGAAGAAACCAAGGTGCTGCCACTGGTGAAGCAGGAGAAAGTGGAGAGAGATGACTGCAACCTGGACCTCAAGGTAGAGGTCAACATCAGGGCAGAGTGTGGTCTCTCTACTGGTGAGTGTGGCTCTGTGCATGATGATATTCTTATGGTTTCAGTGGTTCCCCTGGTTTTAATACCAATAAAGCAGAATATGAAGATAAACAAGTGCATCTGGACTTCAGTCTGCTGGTCAGTTTTAATCACAGCAGATATTTTTGTGACAAACAAATTAAAAGTTCACCTGGTAGCTTTCTCTAAAGCTTTTACCCTATCCAATGGCCTTGATCAGGTAGACCTTGAGTGTAGAATGTTCTACCTCGCAATCTGACAGATTTGGAGCAAGAGTGGCCAAATGAGTCAAGATGTGCCATGGTGAAAGACTGTAATGAAAAAGATTTCAGTTTGTTTTTCAATTGAGTTGTACAGGTTATAGGTCACATAAAAAGGTGGAAAAAGTTCTGAAATGATTTATCTTGGTCTCATTTTTTTACATCACAAAAACCTGGCATTTTAACAGGGGTGTGTAGACTTTTTATATCCACTGTGTATATATAGATACAATACATCGTTAACACGTACATAGAATAATAATAAAATACAGAGTGGCTTTAAATCTGGCATAAGTCAGTTTGAGAAATGTTATTGTGAAGTAGAAGCACCTGGGAGCAACAACAACTTAGCCACGAAGGGTTAGTGTGTAAAAATCACCAAACATCTTTTGTATTACTGACTTCAGAGTTCCAAAGTAGCTCTGGCAGCACCACCAGCACACAAACCTTAAGCCAGGAGGTTCATGAAATGCGTTTTCATGGCTGAGCAGCTGCATGCAAGCCTCGCATCATCATGTGCAATACCAAGCGTCAGCTGGAGTGATGTAAAGCATTCTTCAACTGGACTCTGGAGCAGTAGAAACGTTGTCTTTGTAATGATGAGGCACGTTTCACTTTCTGGCAGTCTGATCGACCAATCTAGGCTTAGCGGATGTTTCACTTTCTGGCAGTCTGATCGACCAATCTAGGCTTAGCGGATGCTAGAAGGACACTTCCCACCAGAACGCATAATGCCTACTGTAAAGTTTGGTGGAGGAGAGATGCTGTTTTTGAGGCTTTGTGCTATGCCCTTTGATTCCAATGAGGGCTCTTCTTAATGCTGCAGGATACAAAGAAAATTTGCCAATTGGGTGCTTTGAACTTTGTGGCACCCCTTTGTCAGCACCCCCAACTCTGACTGACTTCCAGTATCAGTTCTTCCAAGTACACTTGCAGACAGTTTTTGAAGGAACTGGGCAGGTAGGTTGTTCCAAACATCTTGGAGAACAAACCATAGATGTTCTGTGGACGTCAATGACTGCATCGTGAAACTTGATAGATAAGGTCCAGCCATATTCTAGGTTTTCTCCAAGTCTTGTTCAGATGTTCCATAAGAGAAGTTCATCAGGGTATTTTGTTTCATCCTGTCTCATTCTGTTCTTCTGTCCCTCTCTGTCCTTCTTCAGCCCTGGAGCCCAGTGAGAACCCTCCCCCCAGTGATCTTGTTCTCGACACCAGTGTCACCAACATCACCTCCTCTGCCACCCAGCCTTCCTCCTCTCCCACTGACGCCACAATGGACCTGACCTGCAGGCCTCGAGCGAAACGTAAAGCCACCAAGCCTGTGGGTAACTGTTTGACAGTCAGCAGTGGGGGGATCCCAACTCCCGAGTCCGCTCGCAGGGACCTTGGAGGGAGCCTAACCGATGGTGCTCTGAAGCCAGAGATCCAGGCAGATGATACTACAGAAGATGAACTTCATCCCTCTCAGCTGTCGGCCCCTGTATCCTCGGAGGAGCCCAGCCCCGACCGCCTCAACAGCCTTGGCCTGGACCTGGCCTGGATGCAGGAGAGGGTCAGCCATCTTGGTGCAGCATATGCAGTAGCACAGCTGGGCTTGGGGAACACAGAAACTGGCCACCCCTCTGCTTCCTTCCCCTCGCAGGGAGGAGGAGACAGTCTAGATGGCCCCCCAACCATGCTCTTCACAGGTGGTGCTCATGAAATTGCTGCTTTTGCCGCCTCCTTCGACATGGCCACTGCCGCTGCCGCAGCAGCTGCTGTCGTAGCCGCGCCACCTCCTCCGCCTCCTCCACCTCCTCCCGCTACAGCTCCTTCTGCCGCCACGACTAACCAGAGGCGACCTTACAGGAGCGGCGCTGCTGCTGCTGCTGCTGCTGCTGCTGCTACTGCTGCTAAAGAACCTGTGGTGTGCACTGTGTGCGGGCGTGTCTTCCCCAGTGCAGCTGCCCTAGAGCTGCACCAACGGGTGCACACAGGCGAGAGACCCTACACCTGCCCCCACTGTGGAAAGGGCTTTGCCCAGCCCAACAACCTGCGGGTCCATCTCCTCATCCACACTGGGGAAAGGCGTTATCGATGTACACTGTGCGGGAAGAGTTTCATCTCGTCCAGCCACCTGAAGCGGCACCGCACAGTCCACACGCAGGAGAAGCCCTACAGCTGCTCACGCTGCGGACAGTCCTTCAGCCAAATGTGTAGCGTTCGTAGACACCGGCAGCAGTCCCAGTGCGGCCTGTAGACTGACCTCTCCAGCAGGTGGATGGCATCTGGAAGTGGTCCTCAAACACTTTTGACTCTGAAGGGTGAATGATTGCAGTCCCTTTTATATGGGAATCCTAGCATCTTACGTCAGCACGAACAAATGAGAAGCAAGACTGTATCCTGTGATATCATGGCACGTAGAGTCGATATTTGTCGTAGATCATAGCACTTACATGTGAAATCTGGTTTAAAGTGGATTTCCCATAAAAGCCTCTCAACCTTTTCTTACTCCTTGTGTCAAACCGAGAGAGGACCGTACAGTGGACTGTAAAAGAGTGCCTGAGACAGTGTTGATAACACTAAACCCATTCATTTGTCATTAAATGATGTTGTTTGTGACAGACTATCTGGTTTATGTAGCTGGTTTACATGGGCTGATCCAGGAGGAGAGGGTCATTGTTTGCAGTGTACCTGCACTTTCCGCTGACCACCAGCTCAAACAGGAAGAACAGAACACCTACAGCTCTATAGTGTTTTAAGTAATGGGTTGACTTATAAAATTGACGTAAAATACGTTTTTATCAGATGTTTAGCACTTGATATTAACAAAAATCTGTTCTTGCCTTATCCTACTGTGATTTCTAAAGCCAGATACTTCCAGCTTCTGTGGTTTGGTTTGGGGCTGCCACTGCAAGATTTTACTTCACGCTCTGCCAAGTGTTCATATGAAAGGATGCAGAGACAGCGTGGCGCTCAGACTGAAGTAACGTTTTTTTTTTGACTGAAAGCAGGGAAAATCTGCTAGCTTGGTTAGCTCGGGGGCGATCAAAAGTGAAACGGCCGCATATTCCAACAACTCCAAAGCTGTCTTACTGACAGCTTTGGAGTTGTTTGTGAAAAAGTAGGAGCATTGCTGTTACTGAACTAAACAGCGATAGCACACAGATTGGGTTGCCACTCTTAAGCCCTGTCATTGCTGTCAATGAACCCCAGCTTGAGATGGGTGACTAACGTGGAACAATAAAGAAATAAGACAGTGTTGGGGTTGTTGGCAGTTTTTTAAAGTTATGATGGAGCAAGCTAACAAGCTAACTACCTCCGTCTGCCTCTAGTCTTTGTGATAAGATACCACATCCTTGGCATCATTGGTTGCCCCGACTTCTTCTTCTTCTCTATCGTTAGGGGTTTAAGGCAGTTGGCTACCGCTATGTCGCATCGCTAGGATATTGCAGTCGAGACAATGGATATGAAAAATACATTATTGTTTTTATTGTACAGCGGTCAAACATCATTGTCACAGTACACATTGTTTGCTGACAAACGGGACATTTTTTGTGAAAATGATTTAAGTTTTTCCAATATGTAGGTTGCATTATGTGGGAATAACAGACATTGTGTTTCTGAGTTCACTTCCATCCTTCGAAATGTTTGTTTACTTAGATGACTTCAGTATAAAAACTAAAGAAGTGCTAAAAGACAAAAGATTCGGGTGAGAGGTCCACATGGAACAACAAGTAGCATCATGTACTCAGCTTTAATCCGTTCAGATATACTTACAGTGTAATATAAGATAAAATAGCATTTACCTATCCAGGGGGAAATTATTGTGCAGCAGTTGCAGTACAGAGCACAAAGGAGACTTTTGTTAAATCTCTAAAGAAGGAGAAGAAAAGCAGTTGGAGTGACAAATGAAATTAAGCTGGGGCTTGCCCAAGGCAAAACCTTCCATCACCGCGCTAGGAAAAGAAAGCCTCTGTCCTGGATCTATCTTTGTACTGTATGTGCAGAGATGACACATTATCCATCTTCTTTTCTGACTGTGGGTTAGACGACAGTGTGTGTATATTCTGCAAAATGTCAGACTCTTCCTTTAAAGCACTTTAAATGTTCCCATTATCATTTGTCATGGGCAAACTGTGGAAGCAGTGCTGATACCCAATTAGTTTTTCATGATGTATTCATCACATATAATCCACCCTGTTACTCATACTGCTACGGTGTCATCACTGAGTGGCCTTCTCCAGGCAGGTAGTTGAATGGTAAATGTTGGCACTTTGTTGAATAAATCTTGTAGTGCAGGCCTGCACCTTCTCATGTATGATTGTGTTCATGATTATGTCTGTCGCACTGATTGTCATTGTATTTATTTACTTCTCATTTCTTAACAGTAGAGGGGAAGGTGTCGTGTGCTGCTGTCCAGAAAATTAACCTCAACATTTGTTTCCAGAACTGGGCAGTGAACATTTTTGTCGGTACAAAGTCCGCTTGATGCAGGCCTGCAGTGTTTAATCCCTCCTCCTCAGCTTTTCACAGTTTGAAGAATGAGGCGTAAGTCTTTTTAATGTCAATCATTCTTTCTTCTCGATTTAAATATCAACGAACAAAGGACTGTAAAAAGATGTAAAGTAAAACTATATATCAGAGAGTTGTGTTTGTATATGTAGGTGTTTGGATGTATTTGGCATTAGCTGTAGGTTGCGCAGCTAAAACAAATATTTTGCCTTTCAGTATTCTTTCATGACATGTTCCAGTGATTTCAAATGTATGGGTGTCATTAAACATGTAAAAGGTTTGCAGTGACCTTAACTGTGCTGTGGGCATCATTTCTGTGCTGTGATCTCATATATAAAGGACTGGACCGTCTCTGTCATGTGGACTGTGGGAATCTGTTGTGTTTTCAGCGGTTCAAATTAAAAAAACAAAAAGACAGGACAGGACGGGAAGATGTTTGTCTTTCAAATGACAAAGTAGAGGAGGTACAGTTTGTAAGAATCTGACTTGCCAAAGAGAAATATGAATAATTAATATGATTAGTATTCATCTTGTTGATACATGTACAAAGCTGACGATCACAAACACACAACACTGTTTGAAGAGTGTGAAGAGAGTGGAGTGCAGGTTACTGCACAGGGTTACTGGTTAGTGTTTGTAGCAGCTAAGAAGTTGGTCAGATGACTTGTCTCGGTCATCCATCTTCACCTTCCAGCCAATAATGAGCCTTAACAGAAAAGCAGGTGTGCTGACTCACTCTTACCTCGGTTTACCAGAAATACCAAACACACAGATGTTGCCTATTGACGTTTTGCCTGTTGTCAAATGACTAGGAACAAATCACGTTGTAATGTGATAGTGAGGGGTTTCCGAGCAGCAGCTCGTAGGCTGCACACACACCCTGGAGGTCTGCAATCACAAGCACAGACACACACACACTAACAAGAGACGAGGCGTGATGTAGGACATAAGACATAAGACCTTTATTTGTCACATACACAGTTATACACAGTATAATGTGCAGTGAAATGTTCTGAGTGCCTGTTTTAGACTGAAACAATACTAAAAATAAAAATAAAGTATAAAATAAGCACACAAAGTGAAACAATAAGAGTAGAAACACAAGAGAAATATATATATATGTGTACATATATATGTGTGTGTGTGTGTGTGTGTGTGTGTGTATATATATATATATATATATATAAGATAGAGATAAATAGGGCTATTTGCAGGTTTTAAGTAAACACAGCAGGTAATTGAAGAATTTAATGTGATAGTAACTGTTCAGATCCACACTCCAATGTAGAAGGTGGCGATACTGCACCTAAGTGTTATTATCAACTGCCAAAAAAACAATAAACGAAGAAGAAGAAAATAGAAGACGAAGAAGAAGAAGCGGAAATTACGTCAATCATTTGCAGCCCAGGCGGAGATGAGAAGCAACTTTAGCCTAGCCTTATAACTGCTCAACATTTAAACACGTACGATTTCACCGCCACTGTAATGCTGTGACCAAACCAGCCAGCGTATTGTAAACCTGCGAGGGGAGTTAAACGGCGTTTTCAGAGCCACGGAGCAACCAGCGACTCGACAACCGCAGGAACAATGTCCAGCCGTTTGGCTTTCCAGACCCAGCTGGCCTCCATCATGGAGGTCCTGGCTAACGCAGCGGTGGCAGAGATCTGTAAGCTGGTGGACGACGACTACGCGGTGGTGAGCTTGCAGATGTCTCAATGCCAGAGAGAGAACAAAGCCCTGAAGAGGAAGCTGCATCTGCTGGAGCTGAAGATGGCCCGGGGAAACGCCGAGAGGAGGCTCCGGGAAAGCGCCATGAACAGCAGCCGACCGAGGGTGCAGGTCAGCAGGCTCCGGGAGTCCTCGCCTCCCTCCGGTAAGAGCCATGTCAGCAGTCTGTGTTAAAAAGTGTGTTTTAAAGGGAATATACACCCTCTGAATGATGCTAATCATGATGAATTCTTACTCCTAAATATCTCTCATCATGTATCTTGATGGGAGACTGCTGTTGTTGTTGTACTGTAGAAAGAGTCTTTGTTAAAATATGTGGCCTTTCTTATAATATTGTAACATAATTTCTTCGAGGTATGGTTCTAAATAATCATTACATTGACATAATTGTCAGCGTAGTACGACTTATGCAGCAGCACCCTCTGCACACTCATCCCCAATGACTTGCTACTATATTAAGGTCAACAATGGCGGTTGTCATGACTATTGCCATCATTCAGAGCATGTTGCTGTCCGCCATCACTTATGACCGCTGTGACATAACCTACCTCAGTTCTATGTATATATACTAATATGTATATACTGTATGTATAAAGACCATATAAATGTCATATTACTTTAGACAATAGAAAAACAAGAGTTGTTTGCTCATAAAATGGATGTGGATTAGAGCTAGACAGGCCAAAATACACGAGCGTATTGCAGTTATGGCAGCGTTGGTGTGTATGTAAAGAGAGAAGCAACAAGAAGTTGCTGTACAGAAATGCCTAACTAGGTTTGAGGTCATTTCGGCCACAGTGCCACCATTCAAGGTTGGGCTGTAATGTTTACTTGTGCACAGCCGTACAGCTTGCTGTGTTTATGTGTGTCTGAAAGTGGCTTCGCTGCTGGGATCATATCATCTCATCTCCTCATAAAAACCTACTCTAAATTTCCACTCAATTTCAATGCCAACTTAAAAAAACACACCTAAATAACTAACATTTAGTAGATGAGATGAAGCTCCTCCATGGTAATAACTGTATGGAGCTAATGAGAGTGTTTATTCATACACACTTCAGCTGCATTTCACAGTATTGATTGATGATTTATGAATAATTATTCATTATTATTAATAATGATGATCATTTTTACCTTTCTAGTAATGATTAAAGGGAGTTTTGTCACACCCCTCATCCTGTCGTCAACAGACTGATGTGGTAAACGAGCATTAGATCCATTAGAGTTCACATTAATGCATAAAACCCAGAAATGTTTCATTTCTGTGTAACCTTAAGAAAGGCAGGAAACTGTGCGTGAATGCTCGTGCTCTATAGCAAAGTGTGTCAGAATCTACATTTTCAAGCTGTTGTGATCACCTCTGAAATCACTGCAGCAGGTTACTGCCTGGCTCTTGCTGCCCCTCTCCTGTTTCCCCTTAACATTTGCAGGGGTGCACTATATGCCTCCAGGCTGCGAAGCTGGTTTTCTGACATCAACACACTGATAGATGATTCAGTGCTGCATCACTGCTGATGAGTCCATTTCAGTCACTTGGTTTGAAAATGTTTGTTTTTACAAGTTTATAGTTGTAATTCTGCTACAGGTTTATATAAAGGTCAAATGAAAAGCACAACATTTTTGAGCCTTGAATGAAACATAGGAAACAGCATCACACTGTCATATGGGTGATTACATCTTTGAATGATGGTTTTGTCCAGCTGATTAAAGCATTGTAACATCAGCAGACAGCATCTGGATTTGTTCTTTCTCAATAATAGTTATATTTCTGTTCACAATTGAACAGTTTGTGTGTTCAGAATCAGATTTCTTTTATTGTCATTGTGCAAAGAAGCACAATGAAATTGAAATTATATATTTATAAAGTGAGAAAGCCGATGGAAACACACTTTTCAGTTACACTATGGTGTTACAGACCTGCACACAGTAAGGTGCACAATATCTGTGGCCTATTGTTCTGTTCTGGTGAACTTGTTGGCAAACAGTTGCCTATTTACACACACACCAAACACAGAGCAACATCAGCATTCACTTGGAGTCCATCCACAAAACATTTCACACCGTCATGTAGTTGATTGTTAACTTAAAATGGTGATTAACATTCCTTAGCAACAGCATGCTTGGCTCTATTTGGAAAGATGACTGTTTAATGGTGGGGAAGACGCACTCCGTTGTGTATTTTCTCATCTCTACTTCCACTGTAGTGACACTGTCAGTATTAGTAAGTAGAAATGTTCCTTGTTTTTGCGTAGATGGTGTGTTTGAGCGACAGATGGATGTGGCTCTGTGGTCCGGCAGAGCTGCTGCAGGGGGCGCAGCTACCGACCGGATCCACTCTGACAGCATCCAGACTAAGGTAATTAACAAGGCGACTCTTAATCCTCTTGTTTATTCCTAATGCAGAAGCTGCATATTGTACATTTTAACATACTCGAGTGCATTTAGGTCTAACACTGTCCCATGATGACGGAGAAGTGGACATCATTTTAGTTTTTGGCCAAATCAAACTGAAATTAATTTTAACAATTAAATATTATCTGTGATAAATACAGATACGGTAATCAATTTTCTAATCGGTGGAGCTGCATTGCCAGCAGTGTAAAGCCGACTTTGCAGCTATTCAGGAACAAACACAGGATGTTTGTAGCTGCTGAGCCTTCATCATTCTGTCAGCGTGAGGATGATCTGCTTCACCAAATGAATTGCATGTAGCTTCTTCTGACAATGCAAAGTCACAGTTTGCACCACTAACTCCGTGGCTTCAGTCGCTGACATCATCATAATGTATGTAAGGTAACAAGTTTGCATCATGATTTGCACACACACAGTATAACGTCTTCCTTAAGATGAGAATTTACATGGCTCATAGGGAATATCAACAGGGGAAAGAGAGAGATACTTTTTACAGTTGAAAGATGAAACTCTGAGCAGGTTAAGTTGCCATGGTGATCGAACCAGCCACCTTCATGACACTGAAAACCCTGGCTAACCCGCTAATTTGGCTTTGTAGTGGGTTGTTGCTGAGCAATGACACATGGAAACATAACCCCGAACTGGTCTGTGGCACAGGGCTGTGTTTGTACTGGGCGGCTGTTCTGAGTGAGTGCATGAATGTCAAACTGGTCTTTGCTCACCGAATGGCAAATTGTTGTGCAGTCTCCAGATGTGGAGCTGGTGGAGCCAGAGGCTTTGCTGTTGAAGGAGGAGAAGGTGGAAGCAAACATGTCACAAGCTGAGGAAACGGAGGAAGACGTGGCGCTTATAGGAGATGATGGTGAGCAGTAACGCATGTGTACAGAAGACCACGGTGTGCGTAAGGCTGAATATTAATTATTACCGAATGCCCTGTCACATTCCTGCTTACATCTTCATTCCACATTTAAAGGAGGGTACTCCAATGATTGATGTAAGCAGGGTTGTCTCCGGTTGGGTGAGGAGACCCCAAATGTATGACACAGACTGCAGTATAAACTGCGGATGTTGGTGTAGAGGTGCTGTTGAGATGCATCGTAGGAAATGTAGTGGTTTAGCCTTACTCATACTACGCACTAAAAGTCAGGATATCTGGACTTCTTTTTTTTTTTAAAGCACTCTTGAATCAGTACTTTGGAGATATCCATCATGATGACTTTAGCATTAGCCATTTATGGTGATTATTAGTGATAATGGTGAATAATTGATCAATGGAAAAAAAAATGGAAAGGTTAATCACAAAAAAAAATTCCTGTTTAGGTGCAGTTATGCTGCCATATAAGGCATGAATATTTAGTGTGTAAGAAATGCTTTCTCTATCACCCATTCAGTTCATTTTGTCCACTCTTTGCCCCACATCGTCTCTGTAAAGGAGTGGTGGAGCGTGTTCCCTGTGGAGCTGCTGGACAGAGACCCAACCTCGAACACCAGAACACCCAGTCCACTTCCTGCCAATCGCAGCCCCAGATCCAGTCCCAGTCCCAGGTCCAGAGCAGCAAGACGAGGTGTCCTGGCAGCAGCGGCGGCAGCAGCAGAGGAGTGGAGGTCAGTGACTCCTCTCCTCTCCTTAAGTGTGAACTTAGTGCCTCTGTTGAGGGCAAAGACTCACTGCAGGAAACTATAAACTCTCACCAGTATATCGATGATGGCAGCAATGACTCACAGTTTGATGTGTTGTGCGGCAATGATAAAAACACGAAGTCGTTGGTTGAGGAGTTTTTTGACAAGCACTCGGGGGCTGAAGTGGAAGAAAGGTTGCCGTCTTGTTCGTACTCAATGGCAGCGGCTGATTTCCCGTCAACCTCTTCCAGTATCAATGGCTGGACTCGTTACGACCCCGGTTTCCCCCTGTCCCAGTCCTTCAGTGACACCAGCAAAGTGAACCAACAAACCGGCGCCAAGGAAAGACTGTTTGTTTGCAGCTACTGTGGCAAAGCTTTTAACCGGCCCAAGAAGGTGGAAATCCACCAACGCGTCCACACGGGGGAGAAGCCTTTCAGCTGCTCCACATGCGGGAAGATGTTCTCTGAGGCCGGGAACCTGAGGAAACACCAGAGAGTTCACACCGGAGAGAGGCCATACAGCTGCGGGATGTGTGGCAAGGGGTTCGCCTGGATAAGAAACCTGAAAACACACCAGCAAAAGAGCCACCCTGAAATCTACACTGAAGTGGAGAGCTGGGAACAGACCTGAACTGTCTTCTTACCTTAAGTCTGCTGTAGGGCATCATGACCCAGCAAAGACTCAATGTTGGCCGTAGAAACAGAACTCATGAGATTTATAAACACATAGACGTTAACAAGAAGCATGTTTTAAATGTGACTTAAGGAAATAAGAACAAGATGAATTAGAATTGCAGCGCTCTTTACTTCTCTTTACTAAAATGCTCAAGTGAATTTGGTTGGGCAATTTGAACATAGTTATGATGCATTTACTAGTCTTGTTAAAACTGTGTTCTGGTTCTCCACTGTGTGGAGGCCTGAAATGTGTTATTTCATTTATCTGTTTCCCATACGTATGCTTGGGCTGACCCACCCAGGATGATAACTGCACACTAGTATTGCAAAAACAAAAAGGTGACAAAGGAGCTTTTCTACTGGAGTGGATACCCCCCCCCGTCCTGGACCTCATTTCCTAAAAGCACCTGAAAGAGTTTGTTAGTCAACAAATCTCATTTTCAGACCGACTCTCTGTCTGTGCTCTCAGCTGCAAACCAATTAGTTCCTAGTGAAAACTGTCTTTAAAGACAAATACAGTATTGTTTCATTTTTAGAAAAAGATGTAGTAATTTTCTCCTCCATAGATCTAAGTAAATGTTACTCTGAATTACTACACTGCTGGAAATATTCCTCAACAGATATGATGCTCTAGTGAGTATTTAGGGCAGCAGGGCGATGTGTGTGTGATTGAGTCAATAAACTACTGTGTGCATGCTTATGGTAATGAAGGAACATGTCACCTAGTGCAAAAGCTTGGCTCACTGATCTGTTTTTAATAGTTATTGAACAACAATGGAGCTCTGTGGCACAGAAGAAGATGCATCAGGCTGTAATACACACACAGTATTAGGTATTTGGTTTGAGCCTGCACATGGGTTTGGATGACACATATACACACACACACACACACACACACACGTATATATATATACATATATATATATATACACACACATATATATACACACACACACACATATATATATACACACACACACACACACACACATATATATACACACACACACACACACACATATATACATATATACATATATATATATATATATATATTTATATATAAAAAATGTCACCAAATCATGTTAGAATGAGCTCAAGCCATACTGTTTATTATCACCCTCTGCAGTCAGTTTATGTAATGACCATGCTTCAGCTCTGCCTGGAAACTGAAAATGCGGCTGTAAATCGTACCATCCAGTACACTGCAACATCTCTTTGGTAAAGCTGCAAATCACAATGGAAGTCAGGTTTTGGATGGAAATGTGGTGTCACACAAAGATCAGCCAGCGCAGTTGCAAATTTAAAGACTAAAACGGAAGAAGCATCAAACTCAGTGTTTGTGTTATGGGCGCTGGAGAGTTTTAAAATGTAGTTTGTCCTGTAATGTCACACCGTTTTCACGGGTGATACGGTTAGTGCTGGTGCTGGACTTGAGTCAACAGCTGGGTCTGAAAACTCTTTCTGTTAATGTACTCCAAATAATTGAAAGATAAGCTATGGAGTGGATGCCATTCTAAATGTAACACATTTCCTTTGTTTTATTGTTGAAATATTTGACGCTTTGTATGCAACATTTCATTTATGGAATAAAATCTACTTATAAACCACAAACCGTCTTCTTTGAAGAATGAGGACTTTGAAAGTCCAATGAATGTAATCAGATTTGCATTGCGGCTCTGAAGAATGACTGACCAGTCACTGAAATGGCAACTAAAATGCATCTTGCAACTTGAATGTGATAGAAGACCACTGATCCAATGCCTGCCTCTCGTAGCAGGCTTTCTATAGTATTAAATATACACCTTGGTGGCCTTTCTATGGCTCAGTCATACACTAGGGTATAAAGCACACTGTCACAGCCAGACACTTTAAAAAAGCCTCATTTATATTTATGTTACATTTACTTGTGTTTCAATATTACTGATGGTCACAATTTGTTCTCAACTAGTAGCTCCACTGTTCGACACAAGAGGAATTAAATGGCAAATATAACAAACATGACAATTAATTAACCTTCCATCGTTCCAGTCATCGACTGAAAATCTCTGAACTGGTTTCTGAGCCAGTTGTGACATTGATGTTTGTAACGTCTGTGACCAAATGGTACTAAATGATTATCTGAAGACTAGACTGACTGCTGAGGGAGCATTACAGCAGGTGCTCATACATTCTTACAGTTGTAACTGTATTTGGTTTGGTATCAGCATAATGTTTACTGTTATTTCTCCTGCATGCAGCTCTTGATCATACCATGAGCTGCGGATTAGAAAACAACGCTGGTCTTTTGTGGCCAATATATTTACATAAACACTAAGAAATCCTTATCATTTTCAAAATCATATTCAATATCTCTCTCATTAACAATGATTATGTGTAATAAAAGGTGTCACTAATGATGAACCCACAAAGACTGCAGTCCGGTGTGACATATATGCCAGTACTGATAGATCTGTAATAAGCTCTCTCATGCAAAGGTGTCGCTCCTGGTCGGTTTTCTTTACTGCGTTTTGAATGATGATGTTGCCTCTTTTCAGTCATCAGTGTCGTGTGTCTGCAGTAACAGCAGACGTTTCCTCTCTTTATTGCATGTGCAGAGGCAGGAGGAGCCAGATGTGGTTCTGGTAAAGGTGGAGGAGGTGGCGACGGGTACTCAGAGCGAGACAGGTCTCAGCATACAGGAGGGTGAGTGGACTCATCCACCGTTGTGTATGTCTCTCTCAGTCGTTGTTTTACTCTGTATGAGTAAAACATACACTCTGGCAGTGAAAATCAGTTTCTCTCTCTTTGCGTTCAGGGTTGGTGGAGTCCAGCACAGACGACTACAGAGCAGTTCTGCCTTTTGATGAAACCACACAAACCTCTACCAATCAGCTGTCTGACCTGCAGGAGTCTGGGCGGGGCTTCTCAGAGGTCAGCTATGGCCACTCTTCCCTGTGGACTAATGGGGAGGGGAGTTATTTTCATGACGACAGCCTTCCGGGGCCGTCCACACACTGTGTGCCCCTGTCATACCTGCCCACCACACTCATTGGAGCAGAGCCCGGCAGCTCTGGGAGGGCATTGGCTGTTGAGAATTCAGCAGGAAGGGGATTGGCAGTTGAGAGCTCCAGGGGCTTCCACAGCTCTGTGTCCCTTCAGCAGCAACCTCCTGTTATTGATCTGTCAGAGGAGTCCAGCCCCATTCAGGTTTTAGGTCAGCTACAGAGGCCCCAGCAGTTCTTGGATCCAAGTCAAAGTCAGGGTCAGAGAAGTTATAGCAGCGCTGTTTTGCATCAGAAAATACCCAGGAAGAGGGTTTGCATCTGTAGGTTTTGCGGCAAAGGGTTTAGCTCCCCAGCAAATTTAGAATCCCACCTCAGGACTCACACAGGAGAGAGGCCGTACGGCTGTAACATCTGTGGGAAAAAATTCTCCCAGTTCTGGAACCTGAAGATCCACAGGAACATCCACACTGGGGAGAGACCGTACCAGTGCTCGCTCTGTCCCGAGAGGTTCTCTGACCCCAGCAACCTGAAAAAACACCAAAAGAGACACCATCTCACAAACACGGTCACGAAGCCAGGGACATCATAGACGAAGACCTAAACGTGTTTTGTTGTGAATGCCAAGCCTTATATTTCAAAAATCAAATAGCTATTGAAATTTACAGACAACAGCAACATAGCGAGCACATCTAACTCACTAAATCACAGATGTCAGTCAGAGCTCTGGTGTGTTATGAAGACACATGTCTCTCTACAGTGCCAAGCAGCACAAATATGTCTAATAAAAAACGGTATTTAAATAGTGGCTGAATGCCAGATAATAGCCAGCGTGAACAAACAAAGGCTGGTGCCTAATTGAAATGAATGCTAATCAGGGACCAGCCTGCACCTCTACTGTAATGGCTCACGTGGTCAATTCAGTATAACTTCCATTTCCACTTCAGACTGTACAACAACAGTCATGTCATACTTCACCACTCTGCTGAGAACACTTTCTCTTTATTACAGAAATGCTGTTTTTATTCAAGAATTGATTCTTTTTGAGTGCTCTTAAGCTTCTGTCATAAAAACCTAAAGCTTCCTGCATGGATTTCAGATTACAAACCTACCAGGAACACAGTTGAGATAATTTAAGGCATTTAAGAGTTTAACCTGTGACATTTGACTGATGGTAGCTTAACATAGGCCTTTTTTCACAGCAGACATTTTGACTCGTCCTAATAGGAATGGCACATGCTGTTAACAACATTAACGATGGCTCTGTCCTAATAAGCTGTGACAGCGAGCCAGCATGCACAAGGCCGGAGACCTGAAACTGAAGCAGCTAAATGGAATTCAGCCGTCATTCATGTGATTATCTACAGCTGTGCTTTTCATACTGTGACAAAATGCCCATTGAGCAAAGCAGAACTAAGGACAGTGTTTCTATTTCAGGCTAGATAATGAGAGCAGCAGGGTGGTGAGCACGCTATGAGTAAACGTACCAGCTATGGAGTTGGACAGATGTTGCATATCAAAACTCCACCAGGCCTTAAAAACGTCAAAGTGGAAATTATAGGAGATAATTAATGAATCAAACAGTATTTGTGTTAAAAGAGAAACTCAGAGAGGCAAGTATGCCACGATCCTGTTGTTGCACATGTTGTATATGAACGAATACACTTTCAAACAAGATCCTGTTTCAGAAAGCCAGGGCTGTATTTGAGCTATTTGAGGGTTGTCATAGATACAGATAAGGACATGTTTCAGACAGTCAGTAATATTGTGTGCATTTTTTTTTGCCATATTTTAATCTTGTTCCTCCACTGAAAATGCATTCAGTTCACTCTTAATAATACCTCCAATCCATCTTTTTTCCATTGTTTTATCTGCAAGAATTTTAGAGGGTGACTATTATGTACAATACGAGTCACGGTAGCATAGACATATACTGTAACTCTATCACTAGCTGTTTCTATTGTGTCACAATTTTGTAAAATATTGCTCAATGTTCACAGTTTGCAATGTAAATCATTAAAACTTTATAAACACTCAGCATGTGAATTGTGTTTTTGTTGTAAATCGCACATTACAAAATTGTGACACAATATAATTTAATGTATAGTATACTGTATACAGTAGTATAGTAGTAGTATACAGTATGACTCATACTCTACATTATTCTAATTCATAATGACCACATGTAAAAGATATGTTAGAGAAAGTTTGCTTTCCCTTTTGGACTCTACGAGCATTTCTGTACTCCCACCTTCACAGCCAGCCTTTAGCCACCTGCTAGCTTTTACAGTCTTGTTGTGAACATCAGTTTTACAGACAACATGTTTGTCACATGTTGCAGATACTGCGGGTGGTGCCTGGGTTTTAGTAGTTCACTACTGTAGGCCTGCTGACATGGAGTCAAGGACAGAAGGAAGATATTCTACAGAATTGTGTCTACAGGTGTCGCAGACTTTAAGAGGTGACGTCCGTCTGTGCAGATTAAAACTGAACGTTCAGATATTAACTTTGTGCGTGTTAATGGAGTAGTGTAACTTGATGTCACACTCCTCCAGCTCCATACCTAATGTGCAGACACCAGAGTGGCGTCCATTGCATCATCTCACTCTACAGGAAGTGAAGAAGTGTCCCAACTATTTGCTTAGATGTCTATCTTGTCCTGTACACTGGTCTTAAAACACCTCTCCTCTGCTCACACGCTCCACCCTTCTCCTCCCCCCTCCCCAGTCTGCAGCGCCTCAGTCGACCCTTGTGACATCACAAGACCCGAGCAGCATAGTGGCAGTCCAGCCGAGGGGACCCGACACCAACACAGACGCCAGCCCCAAAGCACAACAACAGCAGCAGCAGAGGTCCAGTAACAACCCCCTCAGCTCTGACTACTCCCTGTTTGAGCTGGAGACGTTCTTCACCCGCTGGGCCCCCGATAATGACTCTGCATCGGCCCCCAGTGGCCCCTCGTGTTCTTTCACCACCGATGACTCTGCAGAGTGTGATCAGGATGGAGTTATCATCGTAGAGACTGAACCGCAACCTCAACATGTGCTTCAGCCGCCTCAAGGCTCCGTCTCCTCAGCAGTGAGGGTGGGTGCAGGACCCGACCGCTCCAGAGTTCACATCCAGCCGTCAGTGTCACAAGGTGAGATGGTCTCCTTTCCTCTGTCGGGGCTCCATGTGTGCTGTTTTTGTGTTTTTTTTTTGGTGGTGGTTGTTGTGGCTGCACAGAAATGCTCGTATAACTGCTGCAACAAAAGAATGAATGAAGATTAGATGATGATTTAAGGAAGGGCAATAAACTGACACATTTGTATTGGCTTTTAATTGAGTTGCTTGAGCTGAGTGCTTCCTCAGTCCGTACAGCCACTCTAAGCTGGCTAAATTTAAAAATGCATATGTTTGTTTCCTGCTTTGGATCCCGATTACACTCATCTGGCATTTTTTACAACCCAAATCAATCTTCGTTCTCCAGGGTTTTTAAATGTAACAATACTGGTCACGCTCAGTAGCGTGAAGAGGAAGGATTGAGCTTTTCGAACAGATTTGGAGTGCAGGTCCCTTTTTTTAGTTGTTCGAAGCGGACCTAAAAGTTTTAACAGACCAGGGAACTGTGGATATGTTGAAACAGGTAGCAGTGAGAGGATGAAATACAAAATTACAAATGCCATCAGCAGCACAGCTACTCTTGATCTTCACCAGACTGAGTAATGTCTCAAAAATACCATCAAAAACACTTATTTGTTCAGTGAGCAAAAATAGTTTTCATGTAGACTGCATGAGAAGTAAACAGGAAGAAAACATGTTTTTTGTACTGGTATCAACCAAATCTTCTATGCCCATAGAGTTTCAGTGTTCATCAAGCATTAACAGTGACTCTTGTAATTTGAAAAGCTACTTATGGAGATTACATCAAAAATGTTTCAGTAAACACCTCCTGTGTGGATTCTCCTTTAGTCACAGACATGCTATCAAAACATCATTAGAACTGCATATGTTGAAGGCTACCAGAATAGATTATCTTTATTACAGCCATTTATTGGTGAATGTGTGTTGTTTCAGTCGTTGAGAGAGAATGATGTGATGAATATGTGCTGACTGCTTGTTTTTTCTGCTCCCACCCTGTCAGCTGGTACGTCTGTGTCCTTACCTTTGAGGATGCAGGCTCCATCTTCCCAGCCTTCATGGAGCAGAACATCCGGCATGATAAGAAGTGCACAGGCTCAGCTGCTGCAGCAGCACGGTCTCGGCAGCAGGATCTCTCAGCAGCAGCAGCAGCACAGCAGCCCCTCTGCACAAACCACACTGTCCTCCACAACTGCTGTCAATAAGACTCACAGTGCTGATAAAACAAATATCTCTGGTATTAGCTCAACCAGTAGGATTCTGACCTCCACGATGGCTCCACAGGCAGCCGTACCTGTCAGGGGATCCACAGCCACCTCAATGCTGGCCATCGCTGCACGGCATCAAGCTGGCCTTCTGGCTCACCACAATAAAAGCCAGATTGTGCCCGGCGACCGCCGCAGGAAGAGCTACGTCTGCCGAGCCTGCGGAAAGGCCTTCTCCGGCCTGTCCAACCTGGAGGCCCACGAGAGAGTCCACACGGGAGAGAAACCCTTCCGCTGTGACACCTGCGGCAAACGCTTCTCAGAGGCCGGAAACCTGAAGAAGCACCAGAGAGTTCACACCGGGGAGAAACCCTTCAGGTGTGACCAGTGTGGGAAGAGGTTCGCTTGGATCTGCAACCTGAGAACGCATCAGCAGTCTGCCACAGGTTGCGGGCCGCAGGCGAGAGGAGGGTTAGGACTAGGCTGATCACACTGAGTAGACTGTGGGGGGGCAGGACTGTTGCAGCAATACAAAGTGTGAAAAAGTTCAAAGGTTTACTTATTTTCATACTTTCCTGATTTTTTGTGCCATTCATATACAATAAAGCATTGTATGACTATTAGCCCTCAGTTAAAGGATCAAAGCAGTGATTGTCGTGCTTTAGCTCAAGAGCTGCAAGTCATGTGTACTTTACTACTGAATCAAAGTCAATCAAAGTAGGTTGTGTTGTTTTAGAGCACTCACTACAATGTCATGCAACAATAAGCTGACTTATATATGCCAGAAAGTAGCATTATGGGAAATGTGGTCTTACTTTTGATAGACACCAGCACTAATAACACAACAGGTGTGAAAGTTAGAACATTGTTGTTAACAGAAGTTACACAATGTCGTCTCTCTCACAGACACACACACACCAGGAGCCTTTGTTGCATCCCATGTCTTAGAACAAGTGGTTGAAATGATTTTGTACCGTGGATACATCAAGTATATTTTGTTAATATGTACAATAAACACTTTGTGAAGCACAATGAAATGATTTCAGTTTTCATCCTTGTCAGTTGTGTTGATTGATCGATGATCACAGTAATAAAACAAACTGCATGACTTCATCAGAATCAGAATCAGAATCAACTTTATTTGGCCAAGTTTGTACAAGCAAACAGGGAATTTGACTCTGGTGCAACTTCTCTCTTTATGTACAGTAAAAAGTAAGAAATAAACTAGAACAACAAGAATATTGTTGTGCTTTGACAAGTGGTAATGTTCAATTGGCTATCAGAAATAATTAATAATTATCAAAGATAATTAATAATTATTAAAATAAATGAACTTTGATTAAAGTCCACCTCGATTGGGGCACCACCTCGAAAAACGAGGAAAAGACAGCCGTTTTAATTGATTTAGAGGTAAAAATACTAAACTATCAATTTGGAATTATGTTTTATAATTAATTTAATAATTACTACCAAAATTACCACATTGATAGCTAGCTGAAGGATTTTGGAGTTCTTGACAGTGTAGAGGTTGGCAGTGTTCACACTTGTACAACATTAAAGGAGACAGCAGGTATTAAAACATTTATTAAAACAGAGCAAAATTCAGGGACATCATTTGTTACTCATTAAGGTGAAGGAGTTGTACTTTGGTTGTAAGTACAGCTGAAGCAGAGTAGGTATTAAAGACATCTGCTGTTACAGAAACAAAATCAATCAAACAATCTAACTAAATCTCTATGACTAAACTAACAAATAATAAGAGTGTAAGAGTGTGTGTGTGTGTGTATGTGTGATAAGGCTGAGGAATGTGAGATGGGTCCCACAAAGGTGGGGGAGAGAGACCAAATGGTGATGGCCAGACCCCCTGGGGTGTGGGGCACAGGAGACAAAGGAAGCTAAGTGCTGTTAGCTTAGCTTTGTCCCTCAGTGGCCTGTTGCAGACTGTGTGTGTGAGAGAGATAAAGGTGCAGGTTAAGACAGGATGGTTAGTTTGTAGACTAACATCAACTAAACTTAATGGCTGCACAGTAATCTACAACACATCACAATAATCAAACTCAATGAACATTAAAGCAAGTCAATACATTAACAGGGGTAAACCATGTATGCAGTAATGCTATGCTAATTATGCCCAGTTAGAGTTTGTTACCAGTCCTTAAAGGGGTAGAAGAAGTGTCCTTGAGGGTGCTGCTTTCTCAGCTTGTTGCTGGAGGAAAGGTGTGGTTCATGTCCGTTGCTGTGTGGTTGCAGGCTGGAGGAATCCGGTCGCTCCTTTGTTCCTGTTAGTTAGCAGCTCTGTGCTAACTTGCTGGTGTGCTCTTGTTGTTGGTTATCAGCTGGCAGACTCTGGGTCGTGCCTGCTGGCGCTGATCTGCTTACTTCAGGCAGGACCTTGTGTCGCTACCGTGAAGGAGGTGGCTGCTCTGGACAGACCACACTGAGGCAGAGCTTAGCTGAGTTGAGCTTCTCTCCTCTGCAGGAGGAGAGGGAGCAGGAAAGAGCTTTTCTCTCCACTTCAGTAGAGACATCAGAAAGAGGAGTGGTCTGTCCACTTCAGGAGAGACGATGAGAAAGAGAAAGTTCAGTGGGGGTGAACTGGTTTTGTGGGCCTGCGGTCGTAAAATCATGTGTCCCCTCCGGCCAATGGCGACTGTGGAGCTGGGCGCGGGGGTGATTTCACACCTATCTGTGAAACTGGGGGCATTGGGGAAGGGAGCCCAATAGTTTTACAGACAAAGAAACATGCGGTCTTCACCATGTGCTGTTCACCGTATGGTGAAGCCCAACAATATGAACAATATAAGTACATATAAATAGCAGTATAAATAGCAGTATATAATTGGAGGTAGGTGTGGTGCATTTATGTTGTGCAAATATAGTACAATGTGCAGGTATGGGACTATTGCACAGTGGTTCCTGAGTCTCTGAGACTAGTGAGAGTTCATCAGGGTGACAGCCTGGGGGAAGAAACTGTCTCTGTGTCTGGTGGTTTTGCGGGGTGTGAGGGGTCTACAGAGATGTTACCTGCCCTCCTCCTGACCCTGGACAGGTACAAGTCCTGCATGGAGGGCAGATCGGCCCCAATTATCCTCTCTGATCCTCATCTGGTATCTCCTTAGGATGCGTCACCAGGCGCTCATGTGTGTATCCAACCAATAAAGGAAGGTCAAGCTTCCAGGATTGCAAACCTCTCTTTCCGTACAGCTGTTGGTTGAAATAGTTAGTGAAAATAGCTTGTAGCTACACACTCCATAGTTGTGTCACGTGTGTAGGATTCCCTCTCCAAGCCCACCCACAGCCGCGGGTTTGCTGCCACAGTTTGGCCGACTTGCCCTGAATTTTTGTGACCGCTGTAGCGAGACTTAATGGAACTGAGATGTACATCACATGCATCATATGTACGTTTCATATAAATCAGATGATCTTTGTCACAAGAGACTGAGATCCTGTTGTCTGCAGCTGTTGCTGTGACCATGAGGTATTAAGGGCATGTAGATGTCTATTAAGCCTTGACTCTTATTTGCTATGTGGAAGAATTATTGAGTCAGTTAAAAAAAAGCACAAAACACATATAATTCACAGAACACGTGTTCATAAGATAAGATAAAATATTATAAGATAAAATAATATAAGATATTCCCATATACATAAAAAATATGTATACACTGTAAAACATCACAGCCCCTTTTAGTTATGTCAATTTCCATTTTCTCTTTAACTCAAAGTGCTCTGATAAGTTTTAGATTTTGAACTCAGCTATTCTAGTTTTTGTAGGTTAAATTTACATTTATTCATTGTCTTGACTAATTGAACATTTTGTCAAGTTGACTGAATTTGCTTTATCAAGTTATCAGTTGAAAAAACAAAGGGGAGGATTCTGTTAATGATCCTGAGGCATCACCTTCATATTGTGGCATCGGCAGGGCAGCGCCGCAAGGACTTATGGGTAGGGTTAATGTGTTTTGGGGAGAACCATAAGTTAGGTGGGCATTGGGTTCAATAACATGCTGTGATTTCTTCTGTTATGTGTGTTCAATAATAAATGATTTTGTGAAGCAATACTTCTGCCGTCTGTGACCCTGATGGTTGCTGCAATATGATTCTGGTGCTGAACTTCCCCTTGGAAAAGGAGAGGTGATTAAAAACCAGCTGGCATCTTTATTTCTCTGCATGCAAACCATTTTACATGTTTCTAATTCAGCAATACAGGAATGAGTTATTTGACATTGGAGAACTTGCTGGTCAAAATATCAAGGAAATTATACAGAAAGTCTTGGAGGAAAGCAACTGTTAATTGTGATTAATAAATCAAGCAAACTTGCACTAATGAGTCAATATAACTTATACATCGAAGTTGAAACACATTTAAAATATAAATCCTCTTAACTTGAAATGGCAAGTTATATAAATACTGAACTTGAAAGTGTGGGTTATAACAATATCAAAATGTGAGTTTGTTTGACTAGGTAAATGAGGTTTTCTTGCACTGATAATGTAAGGTTAGTTGTTTTAACTCTGAGTCCAAAGTTAAATCAATTTAGACAACTTAAAAAACAATGTTGAGACAACTAGAACATTGTAGTCATATCAACTACATGGACTTTAATTCACGAGTTGAAACAAAGGTTGTCTTCAAGTTGAGTTAATTTGTGTTTTCAAGGCAGCAGGTGAACTTTCATTTGCAAGTTGAAATAACATGAAATGTCTTACAGTGTATGTACAGTTAAGATAGAGGAAGTATAAAAATGAAACAATATAATATACATATGAAATATGAAAAAAAGAGTAAAGTATTAGAAAGTACTGCACATTGTGAAGTGAGGTGAAAAAGATGAATAAATATTATTATTAATAAATATATTGCACAGTTGGTGTTCATTATAGTGCCATTATTGTCAGTTTTGGTGCAGTGTGGTCTACTGGGAGCAGTGCTGGTTGTAGTCTGACAGCTGCTGGAAGGAAGAACCTGCGATATCGCGCCTTCACACATTCAGGGTAGAGGAGTCTGTCGCTGAAGGAGCTCTCCAGCGTCGTCAGTGTGTCCTTCATCAAGGTCAAAGGGGAAACCCAGGACAGAACATGAACTTGTCCAGTGTCTTCCAGTCCACAGCTGTGATGCTGCTCACCCAGCAGATCACTCCATATAAAACGGTCGATGCCACAACCGAGTCATAGAATGTCTTATTTTATGTCTTATTTTTTATTAATAGTCTTATACTATGATACTATTAATTATACAAGATCAATAGCAAGTATAGAGAAGATCACACTGTGCAATGTTGTGAAAATTGGTTATCAACAGAGAAAGGGCATAAGAGTGCTTTAATGGACATTTATGAGGCTTTCCAGAGAGGTTTACAGCCATTGGAAAGCCATCACTGCCCTCTGGTGGCTGATTAAATGAGTGCAGAATAAATTTAGGGCTTTTATACGCAATATGATTTATAGTTTCACATTCACACACTGACCAGGTGTGTCCAGGCCAAAAATCCACCAAATTCTGACACTTAATTCAATATGCCGGATTTCCTGTTGGGTTTACGACATGGCTCCAAGAGGCTTTTTTGAAGTTTAATTCTTTATACACTCATCGAATTTCATATATGTAGGTCAAACGTAGTTCGGGGGCAGCTCTGTTGAAGTAATGCAGGGGGCTCCGTTGAGCCATTTTGACACACCCAAATCCATAAACTAGATCAGATTACTCATTTTACGCCTCCTGATGGCAAGTTTGGTGAGGTTTGAATCATGTAAAGACAATTTTACAGCAACTTCCAGTTTCATGGCGAACAAGCGTTTGAGAAAAGCTCAAGAGCTTCTTAACAAAGCATCATCAAAGTCTTGGGAATGTTTTGACCAAATTTGAGGTGGCTGTGGTTAGGCTGCTGGGAGGGAGATGCCCGAGAATAGAGCGTGGCACGCTATGACAATGATTCAAAATTGGCCTGTGCATGGGTTCAGACCCGGACTGTCATCAAGCACATGAAATTTAGTAAAGCTAGGACCTTGTGGAGTTATAGCTATTTGACATGTCATAGCGAAGGATCGAAATTCACAGCGCCTCTGACGAAAATGTAATATTATTCATGATGAAGCTTCATCAAGGTCTTAAGGGTAATCGGACGGCATTTTGAAGTAGATCTGGTCATTCGTCTTTTCTGTGGACGTCACAGAGTAAAACATGACATTTCCCATTGCCACTAGGAGGCGCTATGAGTGTCGGTGAATGTTGTCATACAGATCTGTTCAGGGCCGGACTCTCATCGAACACCTTAAGTTTGAAGCAGATATCATCATCAACAACCGAGTTACAGCCCACTTCCTGTTTCATTGGTGAGACACCAAAGTTTGAGGCCCCATCCATGTTAATCCTTCAGGCTCCATTGTACGATTCACTGTAAATATTAGAGAGTTTCACAAGCTGTCAGTGAGTGCGGTCTGACCCTACTACCACTACTACTACTTTATTTCATCATCACACCAACAGCGGGCATGGAGAACTACTTGCTTTTGGTATGTGCGTTGACCTTGAGCATACGCAGTTAAGCATATTCAGCTGTCACTACATTAATGGTGGAATTATGTGTCTTCGTTTATTCTTAAATTCTTAAAATATTAGATGGATTAGGTAGTTTGTATGAATATTTTTGACTTTTACAGTAAATATGGAAACATCACACACACACACACACACAAAGTGTCTGAAGTCTAATTGACATATTATTTACACTCATATCCAGCTGTCCTTTAAAAATTAGAAAGCTTTTTTTGGTACATAATGGTATGAGACCGGCTATAGACAACCCACATAACATATTCTGAAAGAAAAGATACAACACAAAAAAAACAAGGTTTGGAGTTAACCACATAAATACACAGTAATTATTCAACATATGTACATTGTGAGGTACATTGGCTGTGAAGGGACTGAAGACTTTACAAAGGATGACTGGTCAGCTCTCACTTCAGCTAAATATCATTTCTCTGAAAATATTCTAATTTGTCAAACATGAACAATTAAATATCAATCAACTTGTTTTAATGTCTGATAAATCATATCACTGATAAAACATGGGCCAAAATACGGTGCATATGGTGCACTCTCTCTCTCCCTCCCTCCCTCCCTCACTCTCAACTCAGCAGGTCAAAGCAGATGGCCACCCACCTAGAGTCAGGTTCTCTTTGAGGTTTCTTTATTGCTAAGTGTTTGCTAATGGGAGTATGTTGGGTGTCTGAAAATGAAAGGTCATGGTCTTGACCTGCTCTATGGTGTATGGTGTATACTTTTATGAGATAACTTTTGTTGCGATTCGATGCTACATAAATAGAAGTAAACTGACTTGACACGAGACTTGGTGGATGGACTGAATAAAGACTTTGGGTGGATCGAATGCGCCGCCATGTTTGTTCCAGCTGGAGCCTAGAATCCAGATCACACACATTTTCTGCTGCTTTCAAACAGCTGAGGGTGTAACATTAAATTCAGAGATCAGAGTGCACCTCGGAGCAGCCACATCGCAGTATTGCATCATTTGATGTGAGCCGAGTGACGCAACAACATTATCCAGCACCCCCCCCAAAAAATATGATGGTTCCACTGTGGGTAACAAATACTGAGCAGTGATCACGAACTGAGAGAGTGTGTGTCTGGTAGTGCAATATGCTGTAGTATGAAATAGTGATAACAGGCTGTTACAATAATGACTTTGCTTCATTTTCCTTGTGATTGTTCAGTCAAAGTGAGCTGAAATCCTGCTCAGCTTGTATATCAGCAAATGATCTCCACTTCTGTAACGTCCTCTTTATTGTTCTCCTCCTGCTGCTGCTTTGTCTTGTCCTTACCCTCCGCCTCCTTCCTCTCCTCTGCCCCTCTGTCGTCTACCTCCGCCTTCTTCCTCTCCTCTTCCTCCTCCGTTGTGTCTCCCTCCTGCTCTCCCTCCGTCTCCTCCTCTATCGTTGTCCTCCTCCTCCTCCTGTCTCGCAGGGCGCAGGGCAGACAATTTGCCAGGAAGAGGACGGCAGAGAGACAGAGCAGAGAGAGGACGGCGCCCACGCCCACCTCCAGCTCTCGAGCTCCCTGCCCATCCTCCTTCTCCTCCTCCTCCCTCCCTCCTCCCCTCTCCTGGCTCGGGGAGAAGTACACTGTGCCCTCCTCCTGATTCGGCATCAGTACAGCTCTTTCTAGATTGTTCCGACTCACCATCCCACTGTTACCCACCTCATTCCAGTTTCTATTTATCATCTTCCTACTGATTTTATCATAGTAGTCACTGCTTACATTCCCATTATCGTCCTCATCAAAGTTTGTTGCGTAGATGTCGCTATCCGACTCAACAAGCATATCTGAAATGTCAAACTCAAACTCCTCTTCTTCCTCGTCCTTGTCCCCTACTTTCTGCAGGAAGTCTAGGTCTAGGTTGACTCTTATCCAACCAGATCCTCTTGCCAACCTCCTGGTTCCACCTCCTCCTCCAATGTCCTTCCAATCCCTGACGCCCTCACTGATAGAGTTGGAGGTGATTGACTGGTCAGCACAGGTCGAAACCAGTAGCTCTGCAAGCAGTAACGGTCCACCTCCATCGCCCTGGGCAAAGATGCGTTGGCTGGGGCCAGGCGTCACCATGACTACTGTCTCAGCCAATGAAGAGAGTCGCAGGAAAAAGGGAAGATCGCTGAAGGAGGAGAGGAGGGCAGCAGTGTCGTCACTGAACTGGAGCCAAACACTGACGGAGGCCTCCTGGACAGACATGACAGGATATGGATGGAAAGATCGTCATATACATTTTCGTAACGTATCCCTAACCTTTGAGGCAACTTAAAGGTGAGAGGCTGCTGTCATGCTCTCTTCCTCCCACCCACTCAAGCGTGATAACTGAAGGTTACAAGTCGACTGGTTGCCAAACAGCTGATGACTGTCTACACCAAATTCTGTGCCAATTCATCATATAGATGCCAAGATAATTCACTAGATAAGCAAAAAAGAAAAGCTGCCAGGTGAAAGGTGAGGGGATCACCAGTGTTATTAGGATTCATCCACTGGTGACCAAGAATGTCTGCATAAAACTGCAAACTAGAAGTTTCAGTCTGGACCACAGTGCTGAGAATGACTCTGTGGATGGAAGTGAAGAACTTGTCTCGACACATCATAAATCGACCTTGCTCTCACCTGGTGATGGTTGTACAGGATGTTGTATGCTGTCACTGTTGCCGTGAGGATGGACGGGTGGGTGGGGCTGGCCGTCACTGACATCCCAAGGCCTCCGACCACCTGCACAGACAGGTCCCCGGGAGTAACAGGGTCAGAGGTCACAGTGACGTCACATCCCCCCAGCATGCCGTCCCACTGCTCAGAGATGACCTAAGAGAGAGAGAGAGAGAGAGAGAGAGAGAGAGTGTTCAAATTAGTTTGCTTTTTATTTATTTTTTGATGCTTTGGCAATATTGTTTCTAAAACTTTAAAGCCAACTGAATGAACTGAACTGAGAGACAGAGAGAGAGAGACATGATGATGATGATGATGATGATGATGATGATGAAATAAAGAAGTCCACCTAAATTAAGTACAACCATCACCTACATGGAGTGATGTCTTTCCTGGCTGTAAACCGATCAGATTGTTCTGGGTGTCAAAGGAAGCCACTTGAGGGTCTTCTACTCTCAGCCAGTTACGGACGAGCTCTGTAACATCCACGAACCAATCAGATGAGTCCAGGAGGTATGTGGTTCTGCTTTGGGAGTCCTGAGCTGTGAACTGGGTCAGAACTTGGACTGAGGACCGCTGGTACACCGGCACACACCTGAGGAGACAGGAAACACATGAGGAACTAAAGGCCTTAATATATTTCAGTGTGTGTGTCAGAAAATACACAAATGCATGTGATCATGCTTGTGTTACCAACGCATCTGAACATATTGTGCATATTAACCTTGGACCTCCGAGTATAGTTAAAAGTCTTCAAAGTCTTCAAACTCAGGGCACAGATGATGTTGAATGACTGTCAAGCTGCCTGTTATTCTGATTTAATAATTCTCCTTTGTGTCACATGAAATTCTTTTGGTTTTTCTCATGTCATTACAATCGTATGAGAACATTTCCATTACCGTATGGTGTGTACAAAATATGGGACAATTTCAAAACTGGACAAACCAGTATTACATGAGAGGGGTGGCAACCCCGGTGCCGAACTGACCTGGAAGTGTATTGACCTATATTTGAAAGTTTTGCAAGGAAACACAAAAGTTTCATGGGAAAACGTTAAAGTACATGTGTTCTTCTTGTTCTATTCTTTACCCAACTTTTATTTCTCTCCCTAATGCCCTTTTTAAGGGCTTCACAGCTTTCAGACAAATAATGCCACTGAAAAATCTTTATCTGATCAAATGTGTCTGCACTGCACATTACTGTATGTAGAATACTTGTGGATTATCTGGTCTATCTACAGACTTCATGACCAGCAGATGAACTACATTTACAGTATTTGGCCCCTAAGAAATGAAAAATCACAACTGTGATGACAAGGGGATTATTTTTTTTAGCTCACAAAGGCTCATCGTTGTCGTTGATCCTTCATATCCATCTGTTGATGGCCTTCTTATTGAGAAGTGATTATTCTGTTGCATATTTTCTTTTTTTGGCCAAAGAGTGCTTGACATTGTGTGACATTGTGCGCATTTAAGAAAACAACCACGGACACCTAGAGAATATGCTGAAGTAGATTCCGGGGCTAAGGAGGATGTTCAGGTCATGTTTAAGCCTCTGGTGAACCTCTTTTCATAGAGAAATAAACAGACTATAAAAGGGGCTACATAGACCACAATGTTTCCTACCCTTTCTCTGAAAAGTGGTTCCAACCATCGATGGCGTTGAGAACAGGGTCTGCCAAGGACACTCGCAGGGGCACTGAAGGCGCCCACACCTCCAGACATACAGAGCCACTGAGCGTGCCCAGGACAAACTCCACTATTGCACAGGTGTTGCCCAACCCTGATTCGCTGCCGTCCACAAAGAGGGTGGAGCAATCGCTGGACACCTATGGTGAGGATGGAGACAGACAGAGGAGCAGACTTCAGTTACACTGGTGATTAAAGGGCATACGTTCATTATGTATATTAAGTCAAAAAAAGAAGGAGATGGGTTTAATTTAGTTGTGATCTAAATGAATATTTAAATATAAAAATGTGACTTATTAAAACTGCAGTAATCAATATTTCTAAATTAACAATGGGTTGAATGATGTATAATGTGAAAGGTGTTGCTCATAGTGACAAACCTACAGAATTTTATGGATAACTATGCAGCCTCCCTCACCTCTAAAGAGTTTCTCTAAAGTGTATTTCAGCTCATTTTATTCGGTTTTTACCAACAATAACACTGTTTTGCTTCAGTCTCTCACCGACCTTCGTCCAATCCAAGCATCTTTTTTCAGTGAAAAAGCTGTGATAAACTGACTACTGGACTGTTGTGCTTTAATTCTTGTTGTGCTGCCCCCAAAATGGACAACAATTACTGAGAATTTAACCAACTGTTATGGTCCAATGTACCAAATGTACCCATGATAGAAATATTCTTTACTATACATTGTTACTTATCTAGTGTGCGGATGCAGTTTCCCCATGCTTCCAGTTTTTGCGCTACGCTTGCCTAAAGTTGAGCACTAGTTCATTCTTGACCTTGAAGACTGATTTTCTTAGTTTTGCACCTTGATAGTGTCCTCGTTGGTAGAGTGACACGTCACGGCAGAGGTGACATCTGACACCTTCCCATCACGACTCACGGCCAGAACAATAACAGGCAGCGACACCAGCTGGTTGGTCAGTATGGCTGTGTTGATGATTGTGTTGCTCTGACAACAGAAGATCAGAAAACGCACAGATTTAAAAGATCATACAAACTATGAAGTGTGGGTCGGGATTGAATGAATGAATGAATGAATGAGTGAATAAATGCTTGAAGCACCTCTGTGATGGGGGCGATGCCAAAGATTTGACGATCAGTGAACGAGAAGATGCTCACTACTGCCCCATGTGGCGATGAGGGGTTATTATGCCCGGAGTACTCCACCCACCAGTTAGCAGACACCGTCATGGCAACACCAAAGCTGTGCCTCAGGCCATCCACTGACAGACACACTACCTGCTGGAGGAGGGTGGGACTGCAGTGCGACAGAGATCAGAGCCTGAGCTGCCAAACCACAGTCAGTGAGAATCATTGCAGAGGAAAGACGTGGCTTCCCCACTGTCCCCTTGGTTACAAAGTGATAAAATAAGCTCTCAGCTTCCCTGCAAATGGACCATTTCTTACTTACATTACAATTCAGGCTTTGTCTGTCCTGTTGTCAAACTTTTTCACATACTGACGCCTCAATGATTTATTGTCCATCACATACGGGAATCCCACGACAAAAATGACAAATTTGCATGAATATTGACAAACTAAAAGATGAAACAGTGCCATACAGGTCGTTACCATATCTCATAAACCATAACTGTTAATTAGTCATGCTAAAGAATATCCATCACACACACATTTATGACTCACTTTTGCAATCTCTGAAAAAAAAAAAGAATTCTCAGTCTGACGTCAAAGTTAATTCATTGTGTTGCACTCAGTTGTGATAGCCCTGCCTACTCTCTCACCTCCACGGAGCAGACCAATCACTGAGTGGAAGGGTAGGGATCTGCTTGAGGTGTGTGTGCTTCTGTGTGTGTCGCCAGGTCTTGTGTGCGCTAATAGGTATCGGTGTAAATGTACGCCTTAGGTTGCCTGAATGGTAAAATGCTGTGTTACAGCCGCCACTACATGATTGGAGGTGTAGAGCTTAGCTATATGACGTATTTGATGTATTTGCGCACCTGTAATTTGACTTTAATTTGACTGTAATGGCTCATTAACTGACACTGATTGAACTGAGGTGAAGTCATGACCTACTTGTGTGTGTACTTGAGTGTGCTGTGTTTGTGGCAGAGGATGGACACCACGTCGTGTTTGGAGCCTTGGCTTCTCTCCAGGGTCACTGTCCACGGGCTAGAGGTCAGAGTTCTCTGGGCCACTATCGACACCAAGCCCTTCTTCACCTTCATCCTGAAGACACAAACACAAACATATTTTATATGTCAGACTACAAAAGTCTGCAGGCAGTTAGTGATACAGAGTGTAATACAGGACAAGTCCTTTTGTGTTTACCTTATGACGACAAACTCAGCATTGAAGTTGGCTCTTAGATTCACAGACACCCTGATTGGCTGCCCTATCAGGACAGGACCCCTGTGATAGCGAATCACAACATGGGAGTCCAAACTGAGCTCCTCCTCTTCCTGCCCATTCAAACACGTTTGTTCTTCTCTGGTCCTGTTCTGCTCTCTCTCCTTCTCCTCCGGTTTCAGCGTCACCGCCTTGATATGGAGGAGCTTCCTCTGGGACTGACCTCTGTCCTCCACACATCTGGAAGAGTGGTCGATGGGTACAAGGGAGCAGACAGAAGTGAATTTTGGAGCAATAATGAAAAAAAAACGGAGTCTCTATACATGTTCCCGCATTCTTTGTAACAAACCTTGGTGGTGTCAGCTTGAGGTCTGCCACTGTGTCTGAGGACGAGTAGAAAAGCTCTATTTGGTTTCTCATAGGTCCCCGATGGTATCTGAGGGCCCGTGGAACATCCCCTAGGGTGTCCACGTCAACATCAGGATGGTATCTGAATGTACGCGTAAATCAATCAGTCACACAGACAGTTGTTAAAAGGATAGACCTGAATTTTCCTGTCTTCTGAACTGTCAATTGTACTGTTAAAAAACACTGAAAATGAAACAAAAATAAGGAATAAATGAAGTAAAGCCTGTAGGCTAGTTCAGGCTTAGTGAAGTAGTTGTGTGCTGCACCTTATCCAAGTTATCCAGATGGACATATGCCAAATTACCTAGTTAGTCCTTATCCTGGAATTATTTTATATAGATACTTATAAAGTGCACTTCCAACAATAATGACTAAACCCTTTCTGTGCTCATTTGACATTTGACCTGCAAATAAAGTGGTTTAGATAATTGTCAGACTATATAACAGAGAGAGACAAATGAAAGAACGAATGTTTATCTTACCTCAGTGAAGGAGAAGTTGCACGCTGACGGTTGACAAAGTTGCCATGATGATGTCCGCCCCGCTGTCGTTCCCGCCTGTGCCCCCGGTGGCGCGGGTGGATGCTACTGTGCCACTTATCCAAATCCCGATGTGACTGGTTGGCCCGTTGATCCTCAAACCAGTCACCGGGCAGTGTCAGGGTTACTACACACAGCCCTAGAGGCGGCTGGGAAACAGGACAGATTAAAGGAAGGAAATGGGATGTGGTGAAGCAAATGAGTGAGAGACACACTAGGCCGACGTCCTGGTCTTCACCTGTGTGATGCAGGAGGCCTTGTGCTCCTCTGTCTCCTTGAAGGCATGCAGGGTGATGCAGGTCCCTTGAGTGCTGGTGTCACCCCGCTTGTGGAACAGCGCCCTGACCCTGAACCTCTCCTGCCCTTCCTCATCCCTCTCTCTTGCCACATACTCTGAGAGGAGGGAGGCGGACAGAAGGGGAGAGAGACGGAGGACAGGCTCTGATATGAGCTGTGGAAAGAGAAAACTAGTTAGCGTTAGCAGTCGAAGGAGAATTAGCGTACATTGCCATCTTCGGTCAACTTACTCAAACACATCCTCTATCATTTCCTTTCCTCTTACCTGTGTCACTGAGTAAGGGCCAAATGAAGCCTGGAGGCCCGGTCTGAGGGCCTGCTCTGATGGAGGCACCAACAACAGGCTCTGGGAGAAGGAGAAGGGGCTGGAGTTTGAGAAAAGAGGGCCCAGTTCCACCTGGGACAGAGGGAGGAAGTGCCAGGAAGGAGGAATGACCGACATGTGGACTGGAAGGGAGAGAGGAAGAGGAGGCTGCAGAAGGGATGGAGGGACTGAAGGAATAAACAAAGGAAGAAGGAGAGATATGAACCAAAGTGTTCACCCCAAAAATGACCCAAACTTCTTGAAGTTAAATGACCCTGGGAAAAGCACGTCCTACGTTGACTGTTTAATGTACCAAAAGTCAATTTACCAAAGTAAAGACTCACCTACTGCGAAAATCCAAATGGGCAACAGCATGCTAACTCCTCTTCTGCCGCATTGCACACCAGCCCAAATGACATCTGCCATCCCCACAGACCTGATGCAACACAGTATCATGAAAACCAGTCCGGTGTGAAGTCAATATGAAGCTATTCCAAAATCCAGTGAATACTCAGTGAGGGAAATGTTTGAGATTTGAATCATTCAACTATATTTCTTTATAACCATTAAATAAATATACAACAATGTTCAAACATCAACAAGAATATCAAGTGATACGCTAGTTTAGACACTAGTCAACTGCAAAACAGGCTGCATTCATGCTAAAATGTAGCTTCTAATCCAGGGGTGTCAAACATACGGCCCGCGGACCAAAACCGGCCCACCAGAGGGTCCATCCAGCAGGATGACTTTGCAAAGTCAAAGACATTAACTGCTATTTCAAATGAGCAAAACACTATATTGTTCAGATACCTGTGGCTAAATGGTTTGTGCCTTTGTAGATACACCATGATCTGTAAGTCGCAATGTGTAAATGATAAACTGAGGCATAATATTGTTGACATTGCACTTATTTTTCTTTAGAAATTTCAGGTCGTTCATGATGTTTTGTGAAAATATAGTTCATTAAATGTGAACATTTTCAGAATTTATTTGTACTTTTTTGCACTAAAACAAAGGGAAAAGTTTGGAGTTGTCGTTACTTCTAGGTCATTATGTTGTGATTTTACTGGTCCGGCCCACTTGAGATCAAATTGGGCTGTATGTGGCCCCTGAACTAAAATAAGTTTGACACCCCTCTTCTAATCAGATGAGTTTGCTTTGAGAAAATCAAATGTTAACAATACAATGATGGATGATGAACACATGCAATGATTAGCGAGCTAACAGTCAAGGTTGGATCTTCAGTCAGGGTGCCCTGAATAGCTTACATGTGGGCAAAACAAAATGAAAAGTAGCTAGGGAAGTTAGCTTTTCACTATTATGCTCAACGGCATTTCAAACAGAAGCCATTTGTTTTGTGCTCTGATTGTTTTATTGATTGATGGGCCCTACGAAGAGCAGAACCTGGGTGGGAACTCTCTTTTATAAACTGCAAAATTTAGTTTCGGGCCCGAGAAAGGCTCTGCTCATAATACACTTATTATTGTTACACCGGTTGGAGCCCACACCTGCAGCATCACAGACACGGGGACGCATTTTTCAAGTCTTTGTCTCTTGTGAACATGGATAGTCACACATACGGTCACACTCACACAACTCAGCTGGCTGGAATGAGGTTAACGTCAGTGTATGTTCTGCAAAAGATCAAAGGCCGGACCGCAGAACATAGAGCTAAATATACGTGTGTGTGTGTGTGTTACATTCATGGTCCTGTAGGACAGCAATCACTGTGAACAGGTCAGATGATACAACACCATAAACATACACACACACACACACACTGCTGTCTTTTTACCCACCTGTATCTGTCTGTTTTGGCTCCAGATTACATCTTTTCCTTGTGGCGATTCTTAAAACAGATTTAAAAAAAGAAACATTTAAAAAATATTTCAAATAAAATGAATGAAAATAAACAGTTATGCTCTTTTCTTGTCTCTCTTGCTCCTCTTTGCTGTTCTGCTGCTGCTATAAACCCCCTCCCTCCCTCTCTCTCCCTCCCTCTCTCTCTCTCTCTCTTCCCTCCCTCTCTGTGCTAGATTCACACAATACAGATTTATTCTTTTAAAACGGTAAATAATCCTCTTCCACTTCTCCTCTGTTATGTCCCTCCTCCCTCCTCTTCTTTACTATCTCATATTTTTCTTATAGGTTTGCTTCTTGCTCCTCCCCTCCCGTTCCTCACCCCTCCTTCCCGCCTCTTATTCTTTCTGTCCATCCCCATCTGTTGTCCCTCCTCCTCCTGCTCTTCATACAGTGTTACTGAAGAAAAGGTCACTCTTTTGAAGTTAAATAGTTTCCCAAATACCTGATTTACTGCATACTGTAAACTGTGTGTTCATTACAATGTATGGTTGTTGGAGAACGCAGGTTTCTCCATCATACACCAACTATAATCATTCATACATACAGAAGTCAGATGTGTGTGTAAAGTGTGTGTTGAAATTAGAGACAGACTGTCTCTTTATGTCTCTTTATATAGGGGCTGTGCATTGAGATGATAATGTGTAATTTTACACACTGAGCAGCAGTTAAAGCCAAGCGCTCGTCAGAGCTACTGAAAATAAATGCTCTTGCCTGCAAATCCCATGTATAACACTGTCGGCTGGTCACACATTACTCCTTATTGAGCCCAGACCTTTCACTAATTCAACAGCAACACACTGTCGACTTTACAGAGACCAGAACTTGTTGTCCTTCTCAGTTTAGAATTTTTTTTGAATTTTAAAGAAAAAAAACTACAAATTGAGATTAATATTTAATATTATAACTAATACTGTATGCATAGATTATTGCTGATTTGTATATTTAGATTCTACATTTTAGGTACCGTAAATGTTTCAGATTGCAGATTCGTAAATGTATACATATATTCATTTAAAGAAAGCTATTAGTAATACACACACACACACACACGTCTATACACACATATATATACCTATATATAGTTATTACAGTGTGTGTGTGTGTACATGTGTGATGTATGTGTTTGCGTGTGTGTGTGTGTGTGTGTGGTGAGAGTGGTAATAGAGCAGCAGAAGGGGCTTAGAGGACAATGGATCTGACACTGAGAGAGCAGCTTAAAAGAGGAGATAGAAAAAATGAAAAAAACACATCAGAATTTCACTAAACAGACCTCCGCCACACTGCACTCCATACTTTGAAAATAATCCTGTATCCAGCAGTGGTCTATATTTGCATTACATTACCTTAGGTCAACACATGAGTCAAATTAGGGTGTTGCAGCAGCAACTAACTGCTCATTTTATATCAGCATTTTACTACAAGATGTTCTACAAACACATTATGAGACTGTAGGTTTTGTACCACTGTTGTAAAGATAACCATGATTTTTTAGGGCGTTTCTTCTATGCAAAAGACAAACCGATGTACTATCAGAGGGGGCGCATGCAGATACAGACTTTTGGTCCTGTTGTCCTCATACCTGAGCTCATCAAGTCCTCTGATAGGCTGCTGTTAATGCCCCTACTGAAGCACCTGCAGTGTTATCTTTCTACAACACCACAGTGGCTCACCAGCTTCCTATTAGACAGGAGGCAGCAGGTGAGGTTGGGGAAACTCAACTAAACTTAATTTAACTAAACTAAACATTGTAGGTGTGTCAGCAGTGGCAGTTCCTTTTGCATAAACTTCACCTTAAGAGGAAAGTGAGTAAAAACCAGAGAGAACAGACAACAGGCACCAGGTCCAGATGAACATTAGATAGGGAATGCAAACTATGTATGTTTGTGATAAACCAGTGCAGCTGCATGTTTTACCCTCTATGCTATTTGACATGCTTTTGTTCATTTATATAATCACAAAGACTAGATTTAAGCTCTGTCCATTTCTAAATAACTGCGTGTTTCTGTTTCTCACACAATCAGATATGGCTTCAAACTATTTAATGTGCGTGGTTTTAATCGCATCATAATCTGGCCTGTAATTCAGGGTCCAGTGGTGATGATGGCAGGACCACCCACTGCTGACCATAAACTCTTTTTCCTTGATTTTGATTTTCACAACAACAGACTGTTGGGATGGCAAATATGTTGGCTGGAGTCAGTCAGAACGTAAAGTAAAAAGCCACCTAAACGTCTGAAGAATAATTCTAAATGCAGGAACGTCCCAGCCAGCGCGTCCGAATGGGCCCCAGGTGAGTTAGTGATGGGCTGCTGTTAGGGTTCCATAGAAATAGAAATATATCCCATGTGTATATTGACCAAGTGACTATGGTTACGGAACCATGAGGCTGTCCGACAAGTCAATGGTGAGACAGCACTGACGAATTACTGGGCAGAATTTGATTTTGAGATTTCAGTTGGCTGGCCCTGTGATTGGCTGGCGACCAGTCCAGGGTGTACCCCGCCTCTCGCCCGAAGACAGATGGGATTGGCTCCAGCTCCCCCTGCAACCCTGACGGATAAGCGGTATAGATAATGGATGGATGGATGGATGGATGGATTTGAGTTGGCTAATATCAATTGCAAGGAGCTTCTGGAATAACTACACATATGACTCTACAGTCCCCCCTGAAAATGGTGATTCCCTTCTAAAGTTGACTGCTGGATGGCAGGGTGGCTCCTCATCTTGTCAATAGAATGCTCATAAATACAGGATCAGGATTGGCAGGCGGTGGGTTAGCTATTATAGGACAAGCAGGCTGCAGGCTGACAACCCCGAACCCAATTTACTGGATTTGCTGCTGGCAGGCTGGAGGCTAGCAGGCTGGAGGGCAGACTGGAAGCTGGCAGGCTGGGAAGCAGGCCAGTTTAGCATTGCATGATAAATTCCCGACTCTCTGATGAAGGCAAGTGGAAACATGCGAGAGAGTGGGCAGTATAGGTCAGGTGACTGCCAGACAGTAGAAAGGCAGATACTGACATATATTGTACGTGTGTGAATAATTTCCATAAATAGAAATACATTTGCACATATCTTAAAGTAGGGTTACAGTATTCAGCTCCAGGATCACCTCACATACAAAGTTTGTAATATGAAATATACTTGTTTTTAACTACTTATCTCACACACTGTAGACGGCATTATTTACCTCCTGCCTGTTTACTGCCACAAAGCTGCTTCGTTATTTACAGGTTTCTCTAAACGTGATGGATTTTGCCTCCTCATCTATGTAGAATCTATGCTGATTTGTTTGCACATCTCCCCAGTAACAAAAAGAGCTTAAAGGGCTTAATGTTCATACAGGCCCAATTTAGGTTATCATTTCATTTGCTCGGTGACCTTCTGCTGCATAAAACATTGACTGTTAAACTGGTAATCCCCAAGAACCTCACTTTATATCTTTTTTTATCTGCAACTAACAGCTAAGTCAGCTGGCTGGTCTGCCAAAGCAGAGGTTGAACAGATACAGGACAGGGGGCAGGAGCACTCAGTGGGCCATCATGTGAGGATCCAGATGATTTATAACTTATAGTGACTTTAATTTGGATGTTTTTGATGCCTTCTTTTGTGTTGCTGCCCGGAGATCACCTGCCAATCAAAGTTTGACCAGTACTGTACACTTACTCTTTTTGATGATTGAGGATATGATACGGGTGTGAAAATAGTCATCATTTAAATATCCATGTTTTTCAGCATCAGCATTCGGAGCGCTGCTGAATCCCTGTCATCTATAGGTACTGACAGAGATTGCAAAGTTGTGCTTAGAAACACGTCTTTATCTGTCCATGTATGTCACATACTCTTCCACATTTCTCTCTTTCTTGTTCTCCTCTCCCTCCATTCCTGTCCCTCCTCGCCAATCCCCTGCTGGATAATCTGTAGCTGTAATCTGCAGTCATCTGTCATTGTTCCTCTGGATGGGACATTTGCAATGAGGCCAGATTATCATCTCATACCGTGACCTGAGCAGGGGAGGACGAGGCACCATACACCCACTCATACACAGATGGAAACACACGCGCACGCACGCACGCATGCACACACACACACACGCACGCTTGTGTTGTATCTGTATCATCATCACGTCTGTGTGCAGTCACATTTCGTTGTGTGAGTGCATGCGCTGTGTATGTTGGTTACAGTATTGGTTTTGGGAGATAAGAACCAGGTAATTGACATTTGACATGCTGTTGTTTTCTGACAGTTGCAGTCTGAAATAAATAAAATGAAAAAAACCTGAAATGCTGAATGCACCACATTTTACGTATAGGCTTTTCATGTATAGGTAAATAATAGGTAACTGAGCTATTAGGCCGTACGTTTTGTTTTTGTTACAGCTCCCTATAATTTAAGATTTAACAGGTGTATCCATATTGATTCACAGGAAAATACCTGTAATTGATATCTCCACCTTTATCTTAAATACATCAAACACCCCCCAAGATTTCTCAAATTTTCGCCACTGCACCAATCGTTCTCTAGTATAGACTTCTTCCTCGGTAGAAAGTCAATCATACAAGACACAACAGATACTTCATCCACTCCATTATAATACGTCATCACGCTCTATCTTCTTACATCTTGACAGGAAGCAACTCCATAAACAATCCTCCAGGGGCCTCTGTGTTTTACCGCTTAAAGACCTAGAATTTGACAGATTTTCAAGGAGAGAGTGGGCATCCTTCATGCGCATACAGGACATGACTTCATAGCTTCCCTGAACCCCCCCAACACCCAGATTTTTTCTTTGGTGACCACCAAAGTGGCAGCACTTTTGGTCTCCCAGTACCTGCCTGCTGCTTCAGGCAACCGCTGAACCCACCAAGTCCAAAAGGCCCCCTTCACAGCTGGTGTCCTGATTGAATACTGCATTATCTTAGACAGCCCAAAGAACCTTCATTGCACCTACAGTGGTATAAAGTTAGTGTTATACCAGCTGATGTTGATGCCATAAATTACAAATTCAAAACAATCCTCATTTAATTTGAGCTAACAAAGACACAACAACTAGTAAATCTGAAATTTAGTTTGAATTCATCCCTAGAGAATACATGTAGGCAGTGACCACCAGCACTGACAGACGGCTGATGTGCAGACACAGTGAACACAGTGCAGCCAAACAAGCCAGAATGTGCTCACAGTGTCATCAGAATGATGTGAGTATCATTTTTCTACACTGCCATTAAAGGATTTTCCACCGGTGTAACCAAATCAGCTGCTCAGATGCAGCTTTCCCTAAAGTTTTGTTAAAATCCTTTCAGTTATTACTAATGTCCTGGGATGACGAACAAATGAATGAGCAGTCAACCTCAACCCTAACTTCACCACGCAGGAGACAAAAAGAGAAAATGGGAGGAAGAAAAGAAAAGAACCAGACAAAAGAGAAGACAACAAGGAACAGAAAGAGAGAGGGAGATTGGAGGAGAGGGGGAAGATATACAGCTTACAACAGAAATAACACAAACAGGAACTTGGTGTCAACGGCAGAGGAAACCACATCTCTGCACTTAGTAACCACCTTCGTCTCTCACTCCCTCCTCCTCCTCTTCCTCTCTGTCTTTCTGTCTTCTCCAAACTCTACAACATTTTCCATTCACCTAATTCAAAGGCAACAAATGAGGTCAAACGCAACTCAGATCATTTTTACCAAATATAAAAACTTCCAACGACCAACAAGGGAAACAAAGCTCAAAATTTTACAATGTCAATGAATGAGGTCTTTTTGAATCATTATTCTCAGAAAGAATTTTATCAATATTTTTTTTTATTTTAAAGGAGCATTCCAAACCATTGGGATTTAGTCTTGATGTTAGGGGATCATATTGTGAGTTTCTCAGTTTGTCACTGTTTGTCCAGTACAGAGGTACTGTTGGTCCTAAATGTATTTAGCCTTGCTAGTTGTTAGCTAAAAGCTAGCTAGAGCTGATTTACATGATACAGCTGGTTAGCAAACAAACCAGCCAATATATCCGAGACTCCACTGGACAGAGCTCAAATCTGGCAACGCTACTCAGGACTTTTTGAGATGCTGGGTTCAGTAACTGTACCCAGCAGCTGTCACTGGAAGTAAAACCAGGATGTATGAGCACAATGTACAAAAGAGTATTATAAGGTTATTCTTGAAATATTTTAACATCTCAGTGTCGCTTCAGTCAGGTTGATATAACTTATTCCAGTGTAATTTTCCAGTTTCAGCAGCTAAATTGAGTTTAGATATGAATCTATACATCGATGGTTATAAATACTGAGTGCTGGTTATTGCAGAATTTTCAGTATACAATGGTAAATCAAAAGATGAATTATCTCTTTTACATCTTGATAAACCAGGGCAATAGTCCTGCACAAAGATTCAATACAGAAAAAGTCACATGTATTCAACTATGTATATATTCAACCAACATAAAGACGATGATGATGATGATGATGAAGATGAAGATGATGATGATGGAGGAGGAAGAAGAAGAAGAGGCATATCAGAAGTTGAAGCCACTGTTCCTGTTGGATGAAGGCTCTCTGCTGTCACTGACTGCTAGTCGCTCCAGAGCTGATTTGACAACACACAGAAAGAGCAGCCAGATTTAAACCAAAGGGAAGACTGCTGGAGGAGCAGTAAGCTAACAATATGACTTTCTGTGTGTGTGTGTGTGTGTGTGTTACCAGGGTAGGACAGCCTCTTCTCGCCATCATTGCTTTTAACTGCACTTTTCCCTCGATGGTAAGATACTAAGATAGAGACATACACACATGAGAGTCGAGCATTAAATATTCTATATTGTTCTTATTATATAAATGAATTAATGAATGAATGAATGAATGAATTAATAAATAAATAAATAAAAAATGTTGATAATAGTTCAACTTAACCAGTGTGTGTGTGTGTGTTACTCACCGCTGTGACTCTGTGTCGGTCCGATCCAGCGATTCTGCCGTCTGTCTGATACTGAAAGCCAAAAACATACCAACTAAAACACTGAACATGTATGTAAACACTGTAAGATATAATAAGATAATAATAATATAGAACTTGATAGCCAGCCTGATTTGTAGTCATTAGCACTGAACTCCAGGGGGCTCTGTTTTTGCGAGACATTGTGAGACCTTAAGTATTTTCTACTTTTGTTAATAAACTCATTGGTTTAAAAGGTCATTTGTCTCTTTTTTTTATATTTATCTTTCTAATGATCAAACAGTCAAGAAACAGGGGACATGATCAGAAAGTCCCTTGATCAGATCAAATCTGATCATACCACACCCACACAGTCCTGATGAAGATTTATAGTAAGAGTTCAAATCTTTGTAAAATACAACAGTTCTTGGACATAATCTTTAATCTGATGTCTTAATCTGAAAATATCGGAGTTTTCAGGTCAGTAAGTACTGACTGCATAAAGCTTGTGTGCAACGTGTCTGTTGTGTGCGTGTGTGTGTTTGGAGGCAGATGTGTGAGCATCTTAAAATGCACGAGTGTGTGTTTTCGTGAGTCAGTGCAAGCAGACTGTGTATGGATATGTAGAGATTTATAAGTGTGTGCGTGTGTGTGTGTGTGTACTCACGTCTCTTCTGCAGGGCACTGACGGTGGGTCTGGTGAAGCGGATCAGTAACAGGACCAGAAGCACACAGCAGAGCAAAGCTGTCACAACTTTGTAGGCCTGCAGCTGACCTTGTAGATCTGGGAGGACCTCAACTAAACACACACACACACACACACACACACACACACACACACACACACACACACACACACACACACTTGTATATGGATGTTGTTCTGGTAACACTGAATTTCGCCTATACAAAAGAGAAGCATTCTTTGTTTTCTGTCCACACTGCCTGGTTTTAGCTGTTAAAGTCTGTTCTGAGAGCAGAAAGGCCACGACTTCATCAAGACGTGATGAAAGTTTCTTGTTGTGTGGGGAATCTTCTCTGTGCCAATCCAAAAGTAGAGTACTGTTCCAACAGTTGGAACTATTAGAGACTGAATCGCCTTCATTGCTTCTCCTACAAGAGCCACATTTTCCAATATTCATCACAATTCACTTGAAAACTTTGGTCTACAGATAAAGACATTATATATAAAAACTTGTATTTACCTCATGTTCAGACAGTGACAAAAAAAGATTGTTTTGGTATTGGTTCTAAAACTCAAACTGGCAACACACTAAAATGTCCCAACAATAGACCACTGTTAGAGATCGATAGTTTGAAGGCAGATTAACAGTAGTGTTGCAACTATAAAATTAATAAAATCAGGGCCTGTGTGTTCAGATTATATATCTCCTGTTGTTATACACTGCATCATGTTAGCCTCTTTTAGGCTGCTGACTATAAAATGTGAAACCACAAGAGGGCATGAAATTGTGTCTCTTACACGTACACCCACAGTCAAACAGCAGCACACAGACAGTCGACCAACCTGTGCATCGGACCGTCAGTGTCTCACAGTCGTTTTTTGGTCTACTCTCTGTGATGGAGTAACCGTCCCGTCGGCCTGTGCCTTTGCTCCAGCGTGGTGTGTCTTTACAGCCTTTCTGGTTCTCACACACGTTTCTCAAAAGACTCTGGACGGTTGCCTTACTGTCGTGACAGACAGGGAAGGAGGAACCGGAGGGATCATAGAGGGTCAGGTTAACGTTTCCTTCACATTTGGTTTTCCATCTGATTGTGAGGAGACCCAGGACAACTGCAGAGCTGCTGGTGGAGGTGACAGTGGTTGCCGGAGCAGCACTAGAGCAGACGCAGTCTCCGCTTGTGATGTTGGTCTTAGAGGGGAAGGTAGTCTCTATGTCGACTGGCTCAGGTGTTGAACGCTGTGATTCTGGGAGACAGACATCAGTTAGTGGAGAACAAAGAACTCAAAACACTCAAAAGAACTCAAAAGATCCAACAACTCTAAGAGGGGGATCCCTCTTTTGTTGTCCACATTCATGTAAAACATCTACTGGTTGCACAAACCTGCTGGGTTCTTCTCTAGACACCAGCACAAATGAAATATTGCGAGTGAAGCTGCTGATATTCAGGAGCAGGTTTGAGTTTGATCTTGTCACACAGCCTTCAGTTTGACACTGTGCTCACAGTAATTATGCTTTACAAAAAATAACACATGAGTCATGTGCAGGGATATTTTTGCCCTGTGTTTCACATTGCAGGCAACATACAAGCAAGACTAGCTAGTGACGTGGTGTAGGATGCTGGGGGTGTGTGCAGCCTGAAAGGAGACCTGCTGAAAAAAGTCCCCCACCTCCTCTGAATTTCCAGGAAAAAATAATTAGAGGTCCAAGCAGCTGTAGACCTGTTGTTTTTGTACATTATGCTTCCTTCATATTTTTTTTTTTTTGTCTTTTTACTTTTGTAACAATGAAGTTTTGATGTTTTTGCAATTTCTTGAAAATTACCTGACTTAGAGCCAAAATTCTTGCACCAGCTTTAATAGCTCAAGTCACCTGCATCCTTGCTCCACTGGTCTTCTCCTCCAAAAAAAGAAATTTGGCAACTTTTTCTTAATTTTCTCAAAATCATACTTTTGAGAGATCGCTAGAAACTGTTAAAGTGATCATCCTGAAACTGGATCCTCTACGGACTTTGATCTAAAGCGATCATGGTCATTTTTCCATACATCAATCCATTTTGAAATTGTACATTTTTAAATTTGTCTTTCAAGTTCAACTGTAAAAGAGCACTTGCTCATAAAACTGGCCAAAGTGATTGTAACCAAACTTGCTGCAAGTGTTTAAATGCTACGTCCAGTCTTGAGATATTTTGAGTGGGCGCCACAAATGCAAAAAGTTTATTTTACAAAAATTCGATCTAGCCTCATGATTCAGTAGATGCATACCATTTGGTAATAATTGATTAAAGTGGACTCATTACGACAAATCTTAATCTGGAGCCAATTCACATTGCAAACTGTCACATTACAAAATCAAAATAAATCACAGATACATTTTTAAGAGCTTGATCTCTATCTTTGGATACTAGATATGAAATGATTAACCCTTGTATGGTGTTCAGGTCTGTGGGACCAGTTTTCATTTTTTTATCAAAAGCAAAATGATATGATTAATTATTTTTTCAAATGTTTGGCTCATATTGATGAGTCTGAGTTTGAAAAAATTATTAATCGTACAATTTTTCTTTTGATAAAGAACATGAAAACGGATGAAATCGGGTCCACAAACCCGAACACCATACCATAAGGGTTAAAATGGTGTTCAGTTGGGTCAAACAGTGAGTCTGCTTCATCTCATTTTTAAACACATTTCATCCACTTGACAATAGATCCAAAACCAGCAGAATGATGTGTGATTTTTTTTCAAATCATTGTTGTAAAGATTCTCCAGTTTCCGCATATGCAATGTTTTCTGCACATATGAAGGATCAAATCCTCAGGTGGCCGGGGCCATCCGAGAGGAACTGTAAGTCGTGTGATTTTAATTCCTGAAGTTCGCGCCACTGGTTTTCTGCTCTAAAAACGTCAGCTTATCAAAATCCTTTTTGGACGTCTTGTCAGAAAACACTATCATATCACATATCATAGCTCTGCTGTAAGGACTCAGCCTGAGTGCACTCTACCAGCTGAGCTACCTGGGCGCCCCACAATATGAGTACTTTTAATATTAATTCAAACACAAAGGCATAAAAAAGAATAGAGTCTAAAAGTAAATAGTAAATGGATTGACTGCACAAAGCGCTTTACACCACATTCACATTCATACTACTCAGTAGTGGGTGTTAATCATTCACACACACAGTCACACACCAAGCACACTCAGTCCCACTGTCCTGCTGCCCCAAATACTAACTAGAGCACCAAATGTTGATTAATCCGCCACTGGAAATAATTCCCAACAAATGCACTCTTTCCTCCTGTTTGAGTAATTACAATGAACTATATATTTCTCCATGAGTGAGATGTTTTTAAAGATTTACATCTTGAGTAGGAACCTTTTGGCTTGGAGCTGGCAACAGAGTTCTACTTCAAACCCTGTGATAGTCTAGTCGATCACAGTTATATTATATACATATATATATATATGTAGTCCTGTAGCGTCTCACACAGCTTTGCATGCCATCTTTAAAACAAACAACAAACTTCGGCTTAGTACACGCCGACGCAAGACGGAAGCCCCGAGCCGAGTCTCCCTCTGCCTGGTCTCCAGTACATCCCGGGCCACCGTCTCCCTTCCACATTCGTCCCTTTCTTCGTTATCCATTCATCTGTCTTAAACGTACAATATTTTGAATATTCAGAACATCATTAAATTCAAATGAGATTATGTTGTGGCGTGCTCCTTGCCAGTGAAATGTCTGTAATAATGTGTGCGTGTGTGTGTGTGTGTGTGTGTGTGTGTGTGTGTGCATGTACTAAGTGATGCCACAGAGAGCCGAATTGTGTAAACAACAAAACAGCCGATAATTGGATGATAAGCTGACTCTCAAAATGAACAATAACACTTTTCCAAAGCCAAGGTGCCAGTACAGCCAAATCATCCCCTCGGTTTGGTACCAGAACTTGGGAATAGCTACAAGACCCATAATACTAGCAGACATAAGAGGCACAGTGAGCCATGTACAGTCTGCTATCAAAGCAATGAGATTTTGAAGCTGAGCCACGGCTCGTGTGTTAACAGATTAATAAGGCATTACAAGAGTTCAGCTCCGCAGTACGTTCAGCTATAACTGTTGTCTACGGTGAAAGGACATGCTTGTTGTCTCTGTACTGAAGGAACTGAAGGAGTCACTGGAAAACAAGACTATAGGATTAACAGATAGGAACCGCACACAAACATTCCACAATTACCCACAGTTTGATCTACTGCTTAGAATATCATGACAATAGGACAGAGACAACATAATTAATACTAATTTTTCTACTGCAGCTAATTAAGAATCAGGATGAGAAGAACAAAAGAAGAAAACACATTCAGTGTACTCGTATTGAATCAAATCAAGATAAGATCCATACATTGTTGATCAGTTTTAAATACGTAATAATGATTCAGCTGTAAAATGCCTTGCTGATCCCATCAGCTAAAACATTTCATGATCATTTTTCAGCATCACAAATGAAACGCGACACGACTCAGTTTTAAAATGTCACTTTTTGATGCTCCTAACACCACAAACGTGTTTTGATTCAGCTCCGCCGTTTGGGGTGGTGACACAAGTTTCAGCGGCATGAAATTTCAAAGCCTCTGCAAACAGAAGTGAAACTGTCTACATGGCTGGATACTATGGGGAAATGTGAAAATAGGTTTTTTTTTGGGGGGGGGCGGGTATGCCAACATTAAAGTTCTAATTGATTTCATTCCAGCACAAAGTTCAGTTTCAGTTTTTTGTGTGTAATAAATTAAAAAAAATACGTTCTGAGAACATAGAATATGTAAATAAATACAATTCAGCAATACTACTCAGAAATGTGTTCTGTAATCTAGTGAGATTTACTGGTATAAGAGAGCACAAAGACCTTTTATTTAATAAAATATTAACTGCTGTTTACTCAAGTGAAACCTGATTAGCCTGATATAAGAAATTAAACTTCAGAATTTCAAGTTGAAGACGCTTCTCTGTTTTCAGTGCAGTTCAGTGTCGAGTTAATACCTTACAACACAATTGGACAAAAAAGTGTAATCTAAAATCTTTACATAACTAGAAGAGTGTAACCAGTGCTGGTAGAAGTACGGTGATACTTTACTTCAGTGAAAGTATTGCATCAATATTGCAGCAATAAAAATCTTCCATTATAGTAAATATCCCGCATTCAAAATCTCCACTTGGAATTTTAGATTTGTACGCTAGTATGATGTGTCAGCTCTCAAAGTATCTTTGTACTTATTATAATTATTTTATGCATTATATTTCATTGACTCTTTACATGTTTTATATGTAAAATCTGAATCTGCAAAGTAACTGTAACAATAAATTTTGTGATATATATATATATATATATATATATATATATATATATATATATATATATATTACCTGAAAATTGTACTTAAGCACTGTACTTGAGTAAATGTGGCCACAGGATCAAATATCTAAGGTTTGCTTTTCAACATTAACTTTATTTAATTTTTTTAGTGGGATATTTCACATTTATTCGGTCAATTTTCAGTTTGGAGTTGGCCCATAGATGTCCATACTGTACCTTATGTACATACTGTATGTATATGTGTGTGACAGTACTCATATATATTTATACACATAGACACACACACACACATGCGCGCACACACACACACACGCATGTATGCTTTTTTCTTTTTTTTAAAGACATGATCCCACACCAGCTTCCCATTTATTAAAAAAATATTATAGCTATAGCTCCATAATGAGACACACATCACCTTGTTGTCAAGGCTTTTAATGTGGTAATTTACCTCAATGATTTTAGCAGACATAATGTGTGATTTGCGACATTCCTGAGGTGGATTTTAACGGAGACAAAGTCCCTACATGTAATTGTGAATTACACAAAAATAAAATGTGCATGGCACTGTTCTATTCAGGTGTCCCAGTAAGTCATGACAGTGTCACAGTGTACCGTGACCCTGAAACTGAATTCAGCAATCCTGACCACCCACTTCACCCACTACTGGATAGACAGCGGAGCAGCTTCTAAAACAGGCTGGTTCAGTTCCGCTGTCACAAAGGACAGATACAGAAAATCTTTTCTGCCAACTGCCATAACACTTTTTAACAAGTCTACTCTGGCTGGCAGAGAGCTCTCAGCACCCTCTGCTATTTAACAAATATGTATTTCTGTTCTTTAACGTGCACTATAGTTTTTATTTAATTTTATTTTATTTAACTCGCACTTTGGTTTTAATCTTTTTTATCAATTTATCTGCTTATTTATTGTTGTATTCATTGAGGTGGTCACTTTTACTCGCTTTTGCTCTTTTGCTGCTGTAGCACCAGAATTTCCCCTCGGGGATCAATAAAGTATTTCTATCTATATCTATCTATCTATTATTTACACCTGTGATTTTCCCACTGTCACACGTCAACATGTCTGGAGTGAGAAAGACCTGCTCTGGAAGCAAGTGGCTTTATTCTAAAAGCACGTCCAACTAGATATTGAATCACCACATATAAAGTCATCTTCTTTCCTTTGTTATATAGTATTTGCAGAGTGGAATCCTTATACGTATATTGCAGGACCTAAGTGGTTATAATACTTTTTCATCACTTCTCCCAAAACAATGAGCTTAAGTCTATGTCAGACATTTTTCTCCAATCGCATTTGTGTCTTGCTGGCATGTCCCATATGTGTGTGATGTTTGATTCTTGACTCTTTGGGTTTACTGTGTAGAGGCCTGTCCTGTGATCTGGAGTTAGCTATCGGCAGCATCAGACGTGTGTTCCAACAAACACCACTGTAACAAAGTTAAAACTGTTTCGAAATGTCACACAGTAATCTGGATATCTCTTATTGCAATGCTTCGTGTAATTTACGGAGAAAAATCAAGACTCAATATTTTGTAGGAAGTCTTTTACAATGTGTTGTGTTGACTCGCTGTATCCTCACTTTGTCAGTTGAGTTCGCACTCAGCTGACAGACAGTATCATTAATCATTACAATATCATTAATGATTCTGTTCAATATTGACCGATCTTAGTTTTTTGATTTAATTAACAATCATGATGCCATCACAACTACCAAGGGTCCTCAGTGGGTATTCAGACAGAAAACAGTCGTGTGTGTTTTAGGTAACGCTGAGACCATGACATGCAGTCCAGGAAGGACAGTTTGAGTACTCTAGCTGAACCGTGAGTTTAAAGAATCCCAAACACTGCACAGAAGTTCCTAATGCTGTGGACAGGATTTTACATCTCAATCAATCAATCAATCAATCAATCTGTGAAAAGTTTTCACGGTGACAGCTGTTTCATCCTCCCAGCATGGAGTTACTGTGTTAATGTTGCTCAAGTTATTCAGCTGGATCGTATTAGATGCAGTGCCTTGTGGGATGACTTAGTATTGTGTTGCAGAAAAAGTAAACCGTCAATTGCGTTGATGGACAGAATTGCATTTCTTTTTTTTTTTGCTGGAGCTTCTGCATCGTGACCCCCGCCATGCCAACTAGGTGATCTCATTGAATTGAATGAGGGACCTGCAGTTTTCCACATAAAGCTAATGATGGTCTGAGCATGTGTCTGACCAGGCGTTATTCTTCTGCTGATTAGAAAGAATGAAAGTACATGCATGATTGCATGCAGATTTTTTATTTGATTTGATTTTTTGATTTTTTTGTGCTTGCACACAAATTAGTAACTCATCGCTTGTGTTTTGCCTACTTAGTCATATGAGTGAGCCGCCATACACAAATCTATGGCACTGGTACAAGAACGCCTAAATGAAACGCAGCCACGATTATCGTCATCGCTCTCCCCTGTCGTTTGACAGGCCCAAATGTGTGCTGTGAGGATCTCTGGCTTTGGTAGAAAGGTGAACACGGTTAAGCTGCAGATTGAACCTCTGACTGACTGAGGTGAAAGTAAATTCAACACCAAAGAGACCGGAGGTTGTGACAACATGAAAAGTGCATGATGTCGTTTGAAATCATCAAGCACTGGAGGATGCTATGCTACCGTTATTAGCATCAACCAGTGTACGCTAGCATTTAAAGCAAAAACAACCAGATATTTTCCAGCGTGACTTATAATCAGATATGCCACAGTAATTTATAAATCATTGTAAGCAGTTTAAACGGTGATCAGCTGACTTTACCTCCCTGAATTGTTTCTAAATCTACTATTTTCAAGAATTTAGCAGGGTGGGATGAAACCCGTAATAATATTTACATGTAGCCCGACTCTTCAGGTGATTTTACAACCAAACAGGACACTTCTCATACACTATAAGTGTATGAGAAAATTGGGAAAACATTTTACTTCATAATCAACATGAAAGAGAGTTCCAGTTAGCAGACCTCAAGCTAGTGTAGACACCCACAACTGGCTATTCATTAGGAATAAGCTGGCAGCCAGACACCTCATATGTGTCTCATTTGCTGTGTATTGGATGTATCCTATATATATTTTACATTTTGCTTACTTATTGGTATTGTCTGCAAGCTTTGTTTTTGTGGCAGTCACTTTCATGGTAATCATTTTTCATGTCCCAGTATCTCAGTGGGCTAACATCATGCCAAGCAAGTTTATATGACCGCCGCTTCTCCTCAGAAATAATGTGCACTTACCAGCAGTCATGAATAAAAGAGCTGAGAGGGTCACAACGGTCCTGAGATCCATCACAGTAGCAATGAACAACAAGTGGAAGAAGAAGAAGAAGACAGTCAGACAGAGAGAGACAGAAGGAGAGCAGATGACACAAGTGAGATAGACGCCAACAACAGAAAAAATGATGAGAAAGGAAACAGTGCAGAGGTGTAAAAATTCTCTCTCTCTCTATCTCTCTCTCTCTCTCTCTCCAAACCGTGAATCACTTCATCCTGCTGTTGCCGCTGCTGCTTGTGCAAAAGTGCAGATTTCCTCCCTTCAAAGCGAGCTGGGTGAAGAGCGGCAGAGAGGGGAGGGGAAAATAAGAAATGATGATAAGAAGGGAGGAAGGAGGAAGAGGTAGGAGGAAGAGGTGAAGGGAAGAGTTTTGTGTCTCTAGACCAAATTCACTTTTTTCTGCATGTTTGTGAGTCACAAGCGTCTGCTAAGTGACAGAGTACACAAGTACATGAATGACAGGGAAGGCAGAGGGATGGAAAGCTACATGCATGAAGAACTCAAAGCTGTGTGCTACTGTACTAAAGTAGTGCTGTAAATGCAGATCAGACAATATCAAAATCCTTATCAAATAAATGTTGCTCACTTACTACGATAGTTAACGTTTTAAGTAGTTAAGGCAATGTTTCAAATGAAGAAGTGCCACCTGACTGCTTTTTGCAGTAGGAATCATTTTGGATTTTTGATTTTGATAAAAAAAACAAAACAAATTAAAGTGAATTATATGGTCATGGTTGGTGTTTAAATCTTATAAACTGGGTTTCAAAAGATCATTTAATGAGGTCCCAAATGCATTTCAAATAAGCAATGTAATGCTATAAAATGAACCAAACGCCATTTCAGTGGTTCGGTTTTTAGGTTTTAGGTAAATTTAAAGTGAGTCCATGTAACCCTCAGGATAAAGGAACAATGTAAATGTTCAAATGTAGAGAAGGACAACTGGACTCAGTTATGCAGCAGTGTCTATGTAAAGTTTTAGCATTAGCTAACATCACAGCTTATGAATCCAACTTTTCAACTGTGTTATTTCTCATCAGAATTTGCAGTCTGACTTTAAGGTTCAACAGAGTCTGGCAGAATAATGCGTCTAAAATGAGGAAAACATTACAATACTCAGTATAAACAGCATATATATATATATATATATATATATATATATATATGTATATAAACAATTTCATATGTAGTATTGTATACATGTAATAGTGTGTATAATACTATTTTGTCAGTCATTGTCATTTTTTATGTATTAACGTTTCCTGATTTCAGCCTCTCAAATGTTTGCTCTTTGAATGATTTTAATACTTTTCAGTGTCTTTTTATAATCTTACGGTTTGGACTGTTAATTGGACAAAACAAGCATTGTGAAGGCAACGCTTTTGGCTCTGGATAATTATGACGGCATTTCCCCCGTTTTTTTTTCAGAATTTTCACAAACCAAACAATGAATCTATTAGTAGAAAAAATAATCAGCAGCCTAATCCTTGATGAAAGTAACCATTAACTGCAGTTAAGTTAAAAAAAAGCTGTACCTCAACAAACTCCAACAGTAACAGCCAGCTTTTACACTAATGCACGAGTCATAATAATCATATGTTTGTCAATAATCAATGCCAATAATCAATAATAATAATAGAACATATAATCGTATAACTGCTACAGGGGACGCTTTTCTGTACTTTTAACACTTTATCTATATTTCTGTGATTATGTTTACATACTTACAACGCTTCAATGCTTTTACTTGTATTATTACAGCATGGACTGTATAAAACAGGGTATTAATACTTCTACTGTAGGAAAGGATCTGAAAACATCCACCTTGCACTGCTGTCAGGCAGCATGGAATAGAGCGATTTGAATGACCTTCCAGCTCCTTCTTCATATGAATCAGAAATTCACACTGAGAGAAATCTTCGAACACGAGACATAACATGTTTCAGATGGAAATACTCGTGAAAAGCTTACCTCACACACGTGGTACCAAAGGTAGTGTTTTATTGTATTAATTTATTTCGGGGGGTTGAACATTTACTGTGGAAGCTTCATGGAATTAATCTAGTCTGAAATTGTGTCACACTTGAAAAAAATGTTTTCAGGAATTGTATTGCTTTGGTTTTTATTGACTTTAAATTTGTGACCTTATCATATATTATAAATATAATATTTCCATGTTTGATATAACACATTGTTGTTGTTATATTATTCGAAACTACTTATGTTCCACATAAACAAAACCTCAATGAATGTATTACATAGTCATGTGATTAATGAATTCATCCAATTTTATCTCATGAATTAGGAATATATCAATTACAATACTTTTTTTAAAGAGTAAAACACCACACGCCACCTGACAAAGCTGGAAAAGCTGAAGAATCTGACCTTATGTAATATGCAGGTGAATATGTTAGTAGCGTAGAGTAGTGGTCTCCACGCTACTGGTGTGCTTGAAAAACAAAGCTGAAATCTGAGAATTAGAAGCTCTACATCCACTTTCTGTAAGCAAAACTACGCACTGGAGAGAGGAGAGACCACGGGGAGGCCTGTAGACCACTGGAACTACGACTGCTTGGCTTTCTCTGACATGCTGTAGTTAATAAACCAAACATCAGTCATCAATAATCAGCTCCAAAACTAGTCAACTAATGAATTTTACCACATCTAGTAGATTTTGATGGCATGAACATCTGAACATTCAGAAACTGCTGCTGTGTCCTTTAGTGCTCACTTAATTCATTTGAGTGCACTCAGATGTGATCAGAGTGAAAAGCTCTGCAGTGTAGATTTCAAACGATGTAAACTGATGCTAACGTACCATGATGCAATGCTTCGTGCCTGACAAGTTTCCAAAGCGTACTACTCCGTGTGTAGAACCGTGTTTATGTGGGAAGAGTGAATGATCTCTGTTCATCACGTCCTGCTTCTGCTACGTATGAAATATTTTTCTCCTCCTGACTCAAGTCAGCACTCCGCTCCTTCACATCACCTCCATCGTTCTCATTTTGACTCATCCTCCGCCGCTCGGTTACGGAGCCGTAGAGATGATAAAAGCCCCGTAGACTTTCACCTCCTCCTCTCTGCACTGCCACTCATCACACAGCTCGCCCTCTCTTCTCAGGAGTCACATTATTTGAATTGACATGACTTTGTTACCATCTGAAATGAAGATTTAATGTCAAACTGCTTATATATATATATATTTATGTACACAAGACTCAAATGCTGACTGACAAATGTTCTGTTGATCATTTATGACTGTGTCTCTCACACCACAACATCCCCAAGCCGAGATGACCTCACGTGAAAACACACATTACCTAAAAAAAGAGGCTCTTCTCAAAAAGTGACATGAAGCAAAGTAGTCGCAATAAAAAATAAAATCATTCTACAAAAAAAAGGTGGGGGCGTGAAAAAAAATTCTTTGATTCTTTGATTGAACTGTTCACAGCTCAGACTGACGCATGACTCCTGCGATGAACATTTCACTTAAAGGGAAGTACAACATGTAAGGGAGTCACTGCTCTAGACCCTTTACATTGAAATGTTCTAGAGGTGACTCTAATTCCAGTATGTAGTCTTGTATTTAACACTGGGTCTGATGGAACCGTCTCTGAAAAGCTCCGTACACATCAGTGTTGCGTTTGTGGAAGTCTTCTTATTTTACAGTTTTAGCCCAATTGCAGCTTTTTCATTTTGTAATTTTATTCTGTAAATGTTGCTGTTTTTGTTTTAGTCATTGCTGTTGAATTTTACATGTAGCACTTTGATCTTACTGCTTTAAAAGTGCTAATATGGTAACAAAAATAACATCAATAATAATAATAATATGTTTAGAGCTTAAACGATTAGGAGATTAATCAGTTAGAAAATGAATCATGAATTATGATGCTTGGCCTTTGGACTCCATTTGAAGACATTACCTTTGTGGGAGTGGAAGAAATTGTGATGTTATTTTTTTTTTAAAACTATTTCTGACCAAATAAATTGATGAATAAAGAAAATACTGCACATTAGTTACCAATGAAAATAATTATTAGCTTCAGCGGTAAAATAGTTGAACTGTGAACGATTATGAAATGTCTGAAAACTACTTTTAACAGGGAACATTTAATTCATGCCTTTATCCACAAAAAGGAAAGGACCCAAACAATGAAATTATGAAAAACAAAACTCAGCAGACATCCACAGGTCAACAAAGACTGTTTTACAGCTACAGATTGAAAAAAGGACACATCATCTCAACTCTAGCGTGTTGAATGGTTGTGAATTTGACTTGGACTTCCTGATTAAATGATTTTAAAGTGTGCAGAAACCACATCCTGCCAGTGGAAGCTAAAGGGGACAAGAACAGTAGAGGAGGGCCGGCGGTTGGCTGTGGTGTGCTGAGCTTTCACCAGCGGCTTCAGGGCGAGGACAGAAAATGCGACGGGGAGGACGGTGCACGCTGAGTTGTTGCGCACTCGTGCAAAGAATCATGCTGCCCTAGGGTCTGCTTGTTCTCTCAGCTCCCCATGCAGGTACAGAAACATTGGTACTCAACATGGTTTATCCACAGACCTCGCTGTCAACATTTCTAAATAGACTATTCCTATGAAAAAAATAGTTCCACTGAAAACCTCAGCAAATAGACCAGAACTATCAGTGTGGCTGGAGGGAGGTCAGATAATAAGTTGATATATATATTATTATATATTATCATATTATCTATATTATTGCAGTGACCCTTCAACAAGGTGAATCACAGACAGTTGCTTCATTGCACAGGTTTGCCACTTCTGAATCTGACATTCACTAAGATCAAAATCATTTCGGTGCATCAGCCTTAAATTCTCTCGGGACTCTATCTCTTTAGGATTTGGGGGGTTATTTGAATGTCAGTATCAGAGATGACAGGAAATGAGGGAGAGAGAGAGAGAGATACAACACAGGTCCTCGGATGGACTCAAACTGGGTACGTTACTGCTGGTCGCCCCATTGGCTTTATTTCTAATCAAATCTATACCTGTATTTGTAACCAGATATAACTAAGGATGAAGCTGAATGGATTTACATACAGAACACTGGAAATAGACAAGAGACAATAGTTTAAGCTGGTTGTGTAATGAAAGAATCAAACACATGATTTATTAACCCTTTTTCTGGAAATTCAGGGGCTTTAGAAACCCGGAAATTTATACTCTCATATTTCTAGAGAAAGGACAGAGGACAAAACATCAGCGTCCTGAAATATGACGAGTCTTCAGGTTAGACACTGCAGCTCTTGGTGTTGGATTCTGACCATCCATCCATTGTCTATAGCGATTGTCCTTAACCCTAGAACACTAACCTAACAGTTAGTAACACCATCACTAACGTCGGGTATATTTTACCCGATAAAAACATACTTCTCATCAAAGTATATTAAAGTACAATAATACATGGCAAATTGAAGTATTACTTTCCCCTATCTAACGTCTCATAAAACGGAAAAAAAGGTATCATGGGGAGACCCCTATAAAAAGCTCTAAAATGAGTGAAAAATTAGGGACTCGTTAACGAAAAATCCCTCAAAAAAAAAAAAAAAAAGACACACAATGAATCACAATGAAAATCACGTGACCACAATCGCGTGGGTGAAAAATCACCCGACGTTAGTGTTCTAGGGTTAAGGGTCGCGGCAGACAACCACTCACACCTACGGGCAACGCTGAGTCACCAGTTAACCTAACCTGCATGTCTTTGGACTGATGGAGAAAGCCCGGAGAGAACACATAAACTTCACACAGAAAGGTTCGAGGCTCAAACCTGCCAGCCAGCGGATTGGGCCTGGAACCTTCTTGCTGTGAGGCAACAGCGCCGATCACCACCGCACCACCGTGCTGCCCATAAATAACTTTGACAGTTAATATCTGTTCTACACCAACATGACCCGAGAGAGGTCATGTTGGTTTCACTCACAGTTCAGCTTGGAGAATCAGTCTCTGAGTTTCCAGTAATTTTCAGCCTGAGGCAGCAGAATGATTCATCTGTTGTCCTGACTGATCCTCATTTGCATGTTCAAGTGGTGATGCAGATCTCTATAGCTGTGAGCCAATGGACGCTCAAACATCGACTCTGCTACATAAAGTATCAGAAAGTGTGTGTGTAGCCTTCGTGTCCTAATGTAGACGTACTTAAAAGTTAACTTAAAATGACTGACTCACATCGCTCCATCTTTAATCGTTTACCAGAAAGGAGTCACAGTGGGTGTAGTGTAGATGGGTGTGAGTGTTGTCGTACTTGAACTGGAGCTCACGGTTAACAAAGCATCGCTGTCCTTTTGTCGGCCCTTTCGATTGTCCTGAGAAGTGCTCATCAGGCCGACTTCACGCTTGGCAGGTCGGGTGTGAAGTTGATCAGGTCAGCAGTTCTCCAAAATGCTGCAAGAAGCACTTCTGAGGGCAAAGCAAGGACACTAAAAAGGACATCGTTATACCAACGTTCTACTTGGTGCCAGACTTTGGTGACAATTCTACTGAAGTTTAAGGGGCAGAGACGCTAAAACCCAAAGTATCTATGTGGTGTGATCTTTGATGAAGAGATGCATTAACCAAATAAAAGAACACGTTACAGAGAATAGAACAGTGATATATCTGCCGTTGGTCTCCAAATAATACCCAAACATGATTATAGGCATACTTGACAGGGCTTATGCCGAGTCAGACTTGTGGCACTTGGGGCACCAATGTATGCTCTTGTGCTACACAGTGATGCAATGACTTTTCCTTTTTTAGTTTCCACGGAAACCACCAGCAGATAAATGAATGTGCACGTTTTCTTAAGTGTTTTTTTTTATTTGGTTGAGGCATTTCTTCATCAAAGCTCATACCATGTAGACATGTTGGGTTTTAGTGTCCCGTAGTGTTGAATTGGGGCAAAAGTCTGATGATATAATGACTCTTTCAGTTTCCTTGGGGCCAAGCAACAGAGTGGGTATATGCTGCAGACCGGCACTGCACTCGTATTAATAAAAAAAGTTATTGATAAGCACAGGCCCTGTTTGCGCTCACTGAGCGAACCTGCTCCAGCAACATCTCTGGAATGCAAAGTGTTTCGTTCCTCAAGCTACTAAACAAACAGCTCTTCAATATTTAGAAGTGAAGACTCAGAAAGTTTGGATTTTAGATCAACTTCTGTTTAATTATTCACAACTCCAAAAAAAGAGAAAGAAAACAAAAAAAAGGCTCTTTAACAATCCACAGCCGTTGCCGTCATCATCATCATCATCATCATCATCATCATCATCATCATCATCATCGTCATCATCATCATATAATTCATACAATTCAGGAGAACAGATAAACCATATGAATGCTCTTTCCCTCTGGATAATATTAATGCTAGACTATATTAGAACATCTCCCTTGTGCTTCCTCTAAAACACTGTAATACTATGATTACTGTTGTAGTCCTCAGTACAGACCCACTAGAATCATTCATGTCTTAAAGTTATGAAAATCTTGTCATGCTCAAATTTTTTTTTCAGTATTTTTATCTTTAATTGAGTCACCTTGTTGTCTCTCTCACACACACACACACACACACACACACACACACACACACACACACACACACACACACAGGCACGCACACACACCTGCTCTGTGAGCTCTGTGGCAGCAGCAACGCCTTCAGGTGGAGCATGCACCATCACATGCATGATACAGTCTGTCTGACCTGCTCATAGACACCATGCCTGTCGTGTACTGGTGGCAGTAAGGCACCCCTTCCAAAAGGCTTTGTGAATTGTAACAAATGGCACAGGAACAGTGGATCAGAGGAGGACGGGCGTCCTGCTGTTCAGAAGCTTAGTAGTAAAATCAGGTTTTCACTAAATTAGAAACAGGTCTGCCATTCAAACTACTTCTTATGTACAGATAAATTATTATTATATATTTATGGAACTGTAATGTAGCTTCCGGACACGTGAGCTGTGTCACTAAAAGAGTCGACGGGATACGGACAGCATGTCTGACCTGAGATTTGAAATAATATTTCACAAATAAGATGCAATACACCATATTTATGACTCATTCTGAACTGGATGACTTCTACCAACTCTGAAACACACACACATTTCTCCAAGTGACTCTGATGGCTGACATCAGTGTCAGTCTCTCTCAGACTAAATCAGGAATGACGGATTTATGAAAAGCTGCTGGAACCCAATCTGGAGAGTTGTTACAAGCTGGCAACCCAACAAGTTGTTCTTATATTCGACTTAGAATTAGACTAGATTAGTACATCATTTGTTAACAATTAATAAAGCCTTCAGTTACAGCTTATGATGCTTCGTAAAGGGTGCCTTATTTGAAGGTGGTGTCCCTGACTTATATCCAAAATAACTGCTGTGATCCTAGTCGTCTGCCATCATTCTCAGGCAACAGTTCTTCTTTTCAGAGCTTTTTCTTGATTTGATCCATTTTCCCCCAGACTGTACTACAGCCTTTATGCTACGACACCTATGTTAAAGCAGTCCAGGCCTGTGACTGAGGGCATCTGGATGGTTTCTCTCATTGCAGCCAGTCGGTAAGTCAGCGATCCACGAGACTTTGCTGATCTATCTAACAGAAGGATGATCCAACACATAATTCAAATGAACCATAATCCAATTCAATTTACATTTGCTGTTGCAGTCATATGACATCTAAAGACTCTTCTGGGGAAAAAAAAAAGTATGGTGTCAAAGATATGATGCATTTTAAAATTTCTGCTGTACAAAGAAAAGAACTTTGTAGTGTTCAGAGCGACCACTACTAGAAACTTAGTGCCTGTGTTGCCTTCAGATAACTTTGTTGGTCTCATGGTTGGATGAGCTTTGTCCATGATAAAGATGTCACAGTAGCACCCAGACTCTTTTGAACAATAAGTGTGTATGAAAGTGATATTTGGATTTGGAAGATTTGCTGTCCGAGCATTACACAGCTGTAGCTGCTGTTAAATTCAGCATTTAGCTCTGAATATGAAGAAAATGTTGTGAGGCCAAAGTGTGGCTGAACTTTATGAATTCAAAAACACCAACTTGTCTTGCTCACATTGCCCATCATTTCCACCAGATATAATAACTGAACGTGGCGGCTAAGCTTTATAATCCATTCAGAAAACAAAAGCAGACACGCCAAAACATCAGTTGTTAGCATTTCAGGGATTTTGGGTGATGACTAAGTTCTGAGTTATTGGTGTTGAAATCAGCTTTGACGTCCGGTCAGCCTGAGGAGGCCACTGGAGGTTGTCGGGAGATCACCGATTGGCTGCTGACCCGTGATGCACATCAGTGACAATGAACTCGTATGGCTCTATTAAAGAAACCAGCAGAAAGAAGCAC